>NC_079223.1:8399431-8615035 GCF_029633865.1 Lampris incognitus
CCCCGCCTCTCGCCAGGCGAACCCAGCGGGCTCTGAAGGCTGCGGAGGTAACACGTAAACACAGTCGGCAGGAAGCCCTCGCTCATGTTGCAACCGTACACTCTCCCCGCCTGCTCAACTCAAACCCCTCACCCGTCTTCCTCCACTTCAGACAGCCCCGATGGCACACACATGCACCAACACACACACACATGCACCGACACACACACACACATGCACCAACACACACACACATGCACCAACACACACACACATGCACCGACACACACACACATGCACCAACACACACACACATGCACCAACACACACACACATGCACCAACACACACACACATGCACCAACACACACACACACATGCACCAACACACACACACATGCACCAACACACACACACATGCACCAACACACACACACATGCACCAACACACACACACACACATGCACACACACATGCACACACACATGCACACACACATGCACCAACACACACACACATGCACCAACACACACACACATGCACCAACACACACACACATGCACCAACACACACACACATGCACACACACATGCACACACACATGCACCAACACACACACACATGCACACACACATGCACACACATGCACCAACACACACACACATGCACACACACATGCACACACACATGCACCAACACACACACACATGCACACACACATGCACCAACACACACACACATGCACACACACATGCACACACACATGCACACACACATGCACACACACATGCACCAACACACACACACATGCACACACACATGCACACACACATGCACACACACATGCAGGGAAGGAAAAGCGGATCAGCTAATGCACTGCTGTTCCCCAGCACAAGGATTGCGAGCACTCAAAGAACAAATATCCTGTTCTCATCATAAAATTTTCATTCCATGCAAGCCTGTTGGGAAGGGTAAGCACATTTCCTGGCGGGAGATATACACACTTAACCTTGAGCCGATCTTTTTAACATAATGCATCGGCTTTATAGGATTCCGGCTGGTCCCAACTCGCAGGAATACCAAGTGTCGTGTGGGGCTGAGTGCTCATCGGAGCGAGGCAGGGGGAAAAAAGAAGAAAAATGCAAAGGGCGCAAAGCGACGGCGTGGAGAAGTCGTCCTCACGCTCTACTGTAAGTACAGCTCACCATGACGAACCGTTGCCCAACCGTGCCCTCGACCCGAACGGCACCGGCCGGGAACCGGATGAGCTCGCCCGAGCTCACTTACGAGCACACACGTGCGAGCGGTGCACATGTTCGCTTATCTGCCCCCCCCGAGGTCGGATAGCATGGAACATTCTAGTGGGTTTCAGGACGTTTTTCAACCGCCTGGATTTCTAGATGGGTGAAACCATGAATTGCTCTGAAGACGTGGCAACACTATCTCAGTTTGCCCCGATTGGGGAAACTACCCAGCATCCGGGTGGTGTGGCGGTCTGTTGCCTACCAACATGGGAATCGGAGGTGCAAATCCCCGTGTTGCCTCCGGCTTGGTCGGGCGACCCTACAGACACAATTGGTCGTGTCTGCGGGTGGGAAGCCGGATGTGGGTATGTGTCCTGGTCGCTGCGCTAGCGCCTCCTCTGGTCGGTTGGGGCGCCTGCTCGAGGGGGGGAACAGCGTGATCCTCGCACGCGCTACGTCCCCCTGGTGAAACTCCTCACTGTCAGGTGAAAAGAAGCGGCTGGTGACTCCACATGTATGGGAGGAGGGTTGTGGTAGTCTGCAGCCCTCTCCACCCCCTCTGCCTTGGATCGGCAGAGGGGGTGGAGCAGCGACCGGGACGGCTCAGAAGAGTGAGGTAATTGGCCGGATACAATTGCGGTGAAAAACGGGGGGAAGGACTACCCAGGTGGTGCTAGTCAAGATTTTTCCCCCCCCTTTTCTCCCCAATTGTATCGGTCAATTACCCAACTCTTCTGAGCCATCCCAGTCGCTGCTCCACCCCCTCTGCCGGCCGATCCGGGGAGGGCCGCAGACTACCACATGCCTCCTCCCATACATGTGGAGTCGCCAGCCGCTTCTTTTCACCTGACCATGAGGAGTTTCACCAGGTGGACGTAGCGCGTGGGAGGCTCACACTATTCCCCCCAGATCAGATCCCCCTACCCCCCCGAACAGGATCCACCGACCGACCAGAGGAGGCGCTAGTGCTGCGACCTGGACACATACCCCCATGCGGCTTCCCACCTGAAGACATAGCCAATTGTGTCTGTAGGGACGCCCGAACAAGCCGGAGGTAACATGGGGATTCGAACCGGCGACCCCCGTGTTGGTAGGCAGTGGGATAGACCGCTCCACCTAACATTTTTTGGTTTTTCCACCATGCAATGCTGGCAGTGTTGCTATGAGTTGAATTGGTGGAATGCTCACCTTTTAAACCAGAGTCAGAGAAGAGTCCATGTCCTACCTGGCTGGTGCTACATAACAAGACATATCAAACTGTCGCTCTGCAGACACTCTTTCAACAGTACCCAACCCCCCCCCCCCCAAAAGCAACGGAGCCCCCGTGGCTCTGAATGAAGGATTTTTGCATCTGAAATATTTCCGTTGGTCATGGTTTCATTTAAAGCCCAGTGTTCAGCGACCTCGGCAGCCATTTGAAGGTTTTTTTTCCCCCCAACGGTCCAACAAAAATTACCACGGGTCTACTGGGGAGACGAATGGGCGCGATGACTGCCGGCTACAAATTGAAACTTGAAAGCTGAATGAATTTAACCACAATGCACTCGGACCCCATTTTGTCGCATACCGTTTCAAAGAGCCATATATACCATTATTTGTGATGGAAATTTTATGGGGTGACAAGCAGTGGCGGCTGGCCAGTAGAGGGCGCTGGAGCGCAGCCCGCTTCAAATATCAAGAGATGAAAATCTACTTCAACATGTTAAATATTATTTGTGTGATGCAGATAACGATGAAATAAAATTGTTTTCAGTCTGGTATTTGGTTGATTCCTGTCTGAATATATATACTTCCTGTCTGAATACATATACTTCCTGTCTGAATACATATACTTCCTGTCTGAATATATATACTTCCTGTCTGAATACATATACTTCCTGTCTCTGAATACATATACTTCCTGTCTGAATATATATACTTCCTGTCTGAATACATATACTTCCTGTCTCTGAATACATATACTTCCTGTCTCTGAATACATATACTTCCTGTCTCTGAATACATATACTTCCTGTCTGAATACATATACTTCCTGTCTCTGAATACATATACTTCCTGTCTCTGAATACATATACTTCCTGTCTGAATATATATACTTCCTGTCTGAATACATATACTTCCTGTCTCTGAATACATATACTTCCTGTCTGAATACATATACTTCCTGTCTCTGAATACATATACTTTCTGTCTGAATACATATACTTCCTGTCTCTGAATACATATACTTCCTGTCTGAATACATATACTTCCTGTCTCTGAATACATATACTTCCTGTCTGAATACATATACTTCCTGTCTGAATATATATACTTCCTGTCTGAATACATATACTTCCTGTCTGAATACATATACTTCCTGTCTGAATATATATACTTCCTGTTTCTGAATACATATACTTCCTGTCTGAATACATATACTTCCTGTCTCTGAATACATATACTTCCTGTCTGAATATATATACTTCCTATCTGAATACATATACTTCCTGTCTCTGAATACATATACTTCCTGTCTGAATACATATACTTCCTGTCTCTGAATACATATACTTCCTGTCTGAATACATATACTTCCTGTCTGAATACATATACTTCCTGTCTGAATATATATACTTCCTGTCTGAATACATATACTTCCTGTCTGAATATATATACTTCCTGTCTGAATACATATACTTCCTGTCTGAATACATATACTTCCTGTCTCTGAATACATATACTTCCTGTCTCTGAATATATATACTTCCTGTCTGAATACATATACTTCCTGTCTGAATATATATACTTCCTGTCTGAATACATATACTTCCTGTCTGAATATATATACTTCCTGTCTGAATATATATACTTCTTGTCTGAATACATATACTTCCTGTCTGAATATATATACTTCCTGTCTGAATATATATACTTCCTGTCTGAATATATATACTTCCTGTCTGAATACATATACTTCCTGTCTGAATATATATACTTCCTGTCTGAATACATATACTTCCTGTCTGAATATATATACTACCTGTCTGAATACATATACTTCCTGTCTGAATACATATACTTCCTGTCTGAATACATATACTTCCTGTCTGAATACATATACTTCCTGTCTGAATACATATACTTCCTGGGTGAGGGACGCCGGCCAAACCATACCTTATGTAAGCCCTCAAACTTGTGGTGAGCAGGTGACCTGAGGCTGCTGTCTGATTGGTTTCTTCAGATTTTCCATGGAGACACTCCCACTTTTATTGGCAGCGAATTGGTATTGTGTTAATGTTTTATGATCTGATGTGATTGGACAATTCTCGTGGCTGTCAATAATGTTCACACCCACCACCACGCCTGGTCTCGACTGTCAATCATCCACCGTCTACGAGCCCTGATAACATCTATAGGCCACATTGTCCTTCTTAATAACTCTGTGACTGTGTGGACATTAAAGCAGCTGGCAGGTGTGCTGCGCCAAGGTAAATTGCCCCCCCCCCCCCCCAAAAAAAATTTAGCACCAGCTGCCACTGGTGACAAGGCCACTAAAGACAAGTTATCACCACCGACAAATCCCTCTGGGTTCCCAAACTGTCCCTCATTCACTAACCCAGACACACAACCACACCTGGGCCTAATGAATGAGGAAATTCCTGTTGTGTGTTTATGGTCCAGAAATCAATAATGTCCAAAATGACAAAGCCCAGCGCACTGTGCTGCTCATTAACCCACAGAAGAGCTGTTAAAACCAGCTCGCAGGTCTGACTGGCGCGCACACACACACACACACACACACACACACACACACACACACACACACACACTCATGCATGCAGGTGTGCACACACATACATACACACACACACGCATGCATGCAAGAATGCGCACACACACATGGTACATGTGTGCTCACACACGGTACATGTGTGCTCACACACACACATGGTACACGCACACACACACGGTACATGTGTGCACACACACACACATGGTACATGTGTGCTCACACATGCACACACACACACACACGCATGCATGCAAGAATGTGCACACACACAGTACATGTGCTCACACACACACACACACACACACACACACACACACACACACACACACACACACACAGAAACACTCATGCATGCAGGTGTGCACACACACAGACACACTCATGCATGCAATAATGTGTGCGCGCGCACACACACACACACACAGACACACACACAGACACACACACACCCACCTGTGGAGACAGGGCGGTGGGCGGCTGGGTGAAGAGTGTGGAGTGGGCTGCTGATCGTAGGCCATGTGCTCTCCTGACGGTCTGGTGCGAGAGAGGAGCAGACAGAGCCTCCTGCTAAAGACGGGGACAGACACACAACCACAGACAGAGGGAAACACAACAGTCAGTGACCAGCAGAAACATCGGGTCCGCTCCATCATCGTCACTGCTTCCTGCTAAACGAAGGCTTGTGTGAAACAGTCGCAACGGAACAAGAAAACACCGGGCCCGAGGCCATTTCAATCAACGGTACCGGCAGAACCTCGGCCCGTGTGAGCTCAGCAAGGTGACACGGGCAACCGTTTTCCATTTTCTCATCCTGTCAGGGGGCCCTGGCAGTTTCCTTTCCTCTTCGAATCCAAACCCACCGCGCGGTCAGGCAGCGAGTGCGATTCATGCTGCTGCTGTGTGCATATAGTGTGTGTCAGTGAGACAGAGTCAGGGTGTGTGTGGTTGGATAAAGAGTCCGTGGACTGGACACCTGAAGTGCTTCAGCATCCAAAAGTCAGCGTTGTTGCCATGGTGCTCCATCCCCGTCTGCCTCCCGGTGCAGAGCGGATGAGAGAGAAGAAGCAGGCTGCACTCCACCACCAGCCCCACACGAGGACCACTTGTGCTATCCACACTGTGAAAACAACAGGGTCCTGTATCCCCCCCCTCCCCCCTTCCTCTCCAATTACCCCGGCTCTTCTGAGCCGTCCCGGTCGCTGCTCCACCCCCTCCGCTGATCCGGGGAGGGCTGCAGACTACCACACGCCTCCTCCCAAAGCCGGAGGTAACACAGGCATTCGAACCGGCGATCCCCGTGTTGGTAGGCGACGGAAGAGACCGCGACGCTACCCGGACGCCTTTAGACCTTCATATTTGAAGTGGGTCAGCCCTATAAGTCGTACTGCGGCTCGTCGCCGCAGCCACTAAGGCTACATCAACAGGGGGCAGGCCGGCGCCTCCTTCACAGGCTCTCGGCGCTGACAACAACTAATTGGTTGCACGCTGCAGTGAGCAGCGCTGGCTGCAAAGGTCAAATGTAAATGAAGGGATTCTGAAAACTACCCAGCCTTGCTTCCTAAATGTATAATAACGTTCAAAATACAAAAAAAAAACACTCAGATGAATGCCTCAGTAGTCCGGGCCGAGCTCACACAGCCAGGCTCGCACACTGGGCTGCCACGGGAGGCGCTCAAACACGACGTTTGGACATTTTCCCCCCATCTCTGTAAAATGAAATGACCGCAAACGAGCCAAAGGAGTCTTTGAAAAGGCAGCGCGATGACCCAGACGGGAAAATAATTTCACATTTGTAAGGACTTTGAAGGTTTTTCCAAAATCACGGCGCCCCAGGTAGCATAGCGGTCTATTCCGTTGACTACCAACACGGGGATCGCCGGTTCGACTCCCCGTGTTGCCCTCCGGCTTGGTCGGGCGTCCCTACAGACACAATTGGCCGTGCCAGCGGGCTGGGAAGCCGGATGTAGGTATGTGTCCTGGTCACTGCACTAGCGCCTCCCCTGGTCGGCTGGGGCGCCTGTTTGGGGGGGGGAAACTGGGGGGGAATAGCGTGATCCTCCCACGCGCTACGTCCTCCTGGCGAAACTCCTCCCTACAGACACAATTGGCTATGTCTTTAGGTGGGAAGCCACATGGGGGTATGTGTCCAGGTTGCAGCACTAGCGCCTCCTCTGGTCGGTCGGTGGATCCTGTTCGGGGGGTAGGGGGATCTGATCTGGGGGGAATAGTGTGAGCCTCCCACGCGCTACGTCCTCCTGGCGAAACTCCTCACTGTCAGGTGAAAAGAAGCGGCTGGCGACTCCACATGTACGGGAGGAGGCATGTGGTAGTCTGCAGCCCTCCCCGGATCAGAAGAGGGGGTGGAGCAGCGACCAGGATGGCTTGGAAGAGTGGGGTAATTGGCCTATAATTGGGGAGAAAAGGGGGGGGGGGTTCAAAATCATGGCTACCTCCTCTGGTCACATTCTTGTGCTTGCAGATAAGGGAGAGACGCTGATGAGTTGTTGACGCTGGGATGGGAAATGTTTACAGAAGCTGTGCATTTCCTGCCAAGGTCTCGAGCTGCGCCTGCTCTCGTTTTTGACAAGAAGCGTTTGCTGAGGCTTCACCAAATGTGAGACAGCCAGTCTACGACTGACTTAGCTAGATTACCAATACCTGTCAGGGTTGTTATCAATGACGAGCAAAATGCATTATGGCAATGATATTGACTATCTGACACCATCAAACTACTGATTTTGATTGACACAGACTAGCTAGGTCTAAGACGAGGCTACTCACTACAAGGGACACAGCAGGGTCAGTATGTAACTATACAATGGACCAAAGCGGGCATGGTGGCATGCTGGTTAGCGCTGGCGCCTCACAGCAAGAAGGTCCTGGGTTCGAACCCCGGGGTTGTCCAACCTTGGGGGTCACCCCAGGTCGTCCTCTGTGTGGCGTTTGCATGTTCTCCCCGTGTCTGCGGTGGGTTTCCCCCACCATCAAAAAAGACATGCATGTCAGGGTTCGTACGCCTGTCTGTGCCCCTGACCGAGGCACAGTAGGGAGGTTAAGCACAAAAAATAAGAGTGTTGACTTCAAGTCATGATGCAAAGGTCCCCCCTTTGGTATGGAAGTACCTTAGGGCCATAGAAATACATTTATCCATAGACACAAGTGAGATCACACTTTGTATCTGAACTACACGCTTTTCAAAATGGCCACCGAATGCGCCGACAACACACCAGACCTGATATCTTTGCTTCTGTTATAACTATAATGACAAAATAGCTGTCAAAATGTGCATTTTTGGGGTCAGGGGAATCCAATTAAATAGGTTTCAAGGCTAAAAAAACCCCAATAGTTTTCTCCTTACCATGACAACTGGGGGTAAAATGTGCACATTTCATTAAAAAAATAAGTGTCTTCAGGGTTGACTGTCCATATTTTTTCTTTTAAAAACTTTATTTTTGTTTTTTAAGCAGTGCAGCTACTTCTATACATTACATGTGTCCTTTGGTAGCACGAGGTTTTGGTCCCCGGGCGCTACACGGCGGCTGCCCGCTGCTCCTAGCTACACAGCTAGGATGGGTTAAATGCAGAGAGGAACTTCCCCATGGAGGAATAATAAAGTATCTCAAAATGGCTAATTGCAAAATATACAGGCATACAAGCCTACAGCAAGCTAGAATTACTCACATGATACCGCCCCGGTACCAGAATGCAATAAGAAGTGAGGGGAAGACATTATTTTTACACAGTAAGTTAAAGTGCCCACCAGCAATTTTAATCAAGAACACTTTTTATAATATTTGGTCAAACTCTTTCTACTTCCCGACAGCAATCAAGTAAGTAGACGTACTATGAAAAACAATCTGGTCTTTGTGGCCACCCAGGGTGCTGTAAACAGAGACAGAAAATGTCCCCTGTACCCCGCTCCTTATCAGCCAATCAGGAGAGTTCTCTGCAAAACCAGCGTCTCCATTGGTCCCTTCTTGCTGTCCATCAGTTTGTGCGATCACAAGGCCCGTAGGCAGAAGTGGGGGGCGGATTCTGTTTCAGCACATTTTCAAAATATCACTAGCTAGTGCCAACCTCTGCCCGGGATCGCTTATCCCGCCTTTCAGATAAGTCATTTACACTGTCGTTAGCATGGTCTAAAACTGTGACTTAATGTTCTCCTGAACCTAAAAGGTGCCCACAAGCTGCCATTTCAAAAGGCCTCTATTGTATACTTCAGACTGTTTGAGCAATGTGTTTCTTAAGAGCAGTTACTTCCTCCAACCTATCTGTGCCACCAGGCCTGTGGCCTACCAAGGAACAGCCCCGTCTATTTCTGCTGATTAGATTCCCACACAGGACATCAGCTGCTCTCACGAGATAACAACCACGAGCCAACTACAACTGTTAAAACTGCATACCCCCTCAAAACACACACACTCACACACACACAAACACACACTTATTCCTAATGTGTATTTAAATATTCACATTGATGACACTGACTGCATATCTGCCATCGAGTTCCCGCAACTGCTTCAATGCTTCAGCTTTACACAGCATATCAACTTCCCCACTCACAGCCATGGTCACATCCTGGATTTGGCCTGCTCCACTGGTCTCACAACACATCAACTCTCCAGCCTCAACCTCAATATCTCGGACCACCTGGCAATCACCATGGACATTGACATCCCTATCCCCATCCCAAAAGTTAAACACATAATCCATCCATCCATTATCCAAACCGCTTATCCTGCTGTCAGGGTGGCGGGGATGCTGGAGCCTATCCCAGCAGTCACTGGGCAGCACGCGGGGAGACACCCTGGACAGGCCGACAGGCCATCACAGGGTAAAGATCTCAAATCTATCTCCCCCTCAGCTCTTTCTGCCACTCTTGCCAGTAAAATGTCTGCCTCCCCTCCCCCACTGTCTGATAATCCCTCCGATCTTGTCAATTATTATAATGACTCCCTCTCCTCCTGTCTTGATCAGCTGGTCCCCATTAAACACACTCAGCTCCTTGGTATACTCCTGAACTCCATCAAATGAAATCCTGTAAGTGCCAGCTTGAAAGAGTCTCCAAGAAAACTGGTTTAACAGTGCATCTCCAAGCCTACTCAGACTACCTTCAATAAAGTGAAGTGACAAAGTCACCAATGACCTCCCCTCCTCAGACTCTGGTCACCTGAGCATTTCATCCTCCTCGACCTCACTGCAGCTTTCAACACCATCAACCCCACCGTTCTTCTCTCCCACCTTGAATCCTCACCATTCTTCTCTCCCGCCTTGAAGCCTCTCTCAGCATCACCGGTGCTGCCGTCTCCTGGCTAAAGTCATATCTCACAAACAGACAACAGTTCATCCCCATCAACGACTGCACCTTCTTCACCACTCCTCTGTCCCAAGGTGTCCCCCAGGGTTTGGTGCTTGGTCCTCTCCTGTTCATCCTTTACAGCCTCGCCCTTAGGAACAACATACATCGTCATTGTCTTCACTTCCACTGCTACACCGATGACATCCAGTTCTATATCTCCACTAACTCCATCAACACTACAACTTACTCCAATCTGACCAGCTGCCACACTGAAATGAGATCATGGATGCAAGCCAACTAACTCAAACTAAATTGTGATAAATCTGACATGATCATCATCGATTCCAAATCCCTTACCAAAAGCACTCACTTCTACCTCACTGCCAATAACTCCACTCTGTCTCCCATCCCACACATCCTCAACCTCGGAATCATTTGACAGCAACCTCTCCTTTGAACACCATGTCAATCTAATCACCAGAACCGCTTTTTTCCACCTGAAGAACATAGCTCGTCTCTGCACATTACTCTCCTCCTGCTGTCAAAACTTTGATCCGTGCCTTCATCACATCCAGAGTTGACTACTGCAACTACATTCTCTATGGCTCATCATCCCAAGTCCTGAACAAACTCCGGTACATCCTGAACTCCGTTGTTCACCCGCTCATGTGGCAGCATCACTCCTGTCCTCCACAACCTCCACTGGCTCCCTGGCCCACAACGGATCCAATTCAAAGTCCTTCTCCTCACTCACAAAGCCCTCCGTAACCAGGCCCCCTCCTACCTCACCGACCTTCTCCACTACCATACTCCTTCCCTCAGCCTTCGCTCCTCTGATGTCAACCTCCGGTCTCCACCACACAGGACCAAGCACCGGACCTGGGACGACAGAATCTTCTCCATAGCTGCCCCCTCCCCTCTGGAACTCCCTCCCCAAAAACATCAGAGGCTGCACCAATCTGTCCACATTCAAATCATGAAAAACAACTCTCCTTTTCAGAATTGCTTTTAATGTGCGATTAATGTCGTGTGTTACATGTTGTGGTGTACTGCTTTTATCTTATGTAAAGTGTATTTGTATACCTTGAAAAGCGCTATACAAATAAAGTATATTATTTGGACAAAAAAACCCTCGCACGAACCACCCTCTACCGACGAGCCCTCTTCAGGGGTAAAAGCAAAAAAAAAAAAGCAACAAAAAAGACAAAAAGACCACAACAGGTCAGAAGAAAGACTTACTTTCTGCCCCGGTGCTTTGGAGCTCAGTTGGAATGAAAGAAAAAAGAAAAAGATTGCACAGAAGAAATGATATTTTTTTGGCTCAACCTGTACAGCAAAACCTATGCCGTCGCTGTTGAGTGTGTATGCACACACACACGTACACGCACACACACATATTATATATATATATATATACACATATATAAAATTATCCAAGGTTTTGTATGGCATGCTACTGACACTGATGGTGGTGGACATTTTATTTCAGCTAACTACCCCTATGAAAAATGTTGGTGTTCATATTTAGTTTCATGATAGGGTGTACAAGTATATTGTTGTTAACAGTATGCATCTGTTTCTGGAGAATGTACCATTAATGTAAAGTCCTCTGAGACTGTAGCGGTGATTTAGGGCTACACAAATAAACGACTCATTGCACAGTAAGGATCTTTGGATAGAAGCATCATCCAAATACCATTTGCAACAGTTTCGCTTCGCTGCAGCTTGTTGTCGATGACCACAAATGAGGCGGGGAAGACACAGAGACACACCTCGGTAGACTTGCCATAGCAAGAAAATTAGAGAACCCTTTTGTTCTCCCACATATTGACTTACAGACTGAGTCAGGGCAAGTATTCACACACGTGATGTGGCTGAGCATTGGGTGCCGCCCAGCCGGCGGCCTTCTCGGGTAACCCCAGGCACAGCAGCTTTTAACCCCATAGTGCTTGTTATCTGATTGACACCTGAGCAGTACCTGAACTGCAGTAAAGCAATGCCCAAGTGTTAGCGGAAAGCTCCAACCCAAGGCCGAACCCTCCAGCACACTGCCACCTCCGCACATTCCACCCTGCTTGACTGGCGTGGCCTTTACTGGCATCCATCCATCCATTATCCGAACCACTTATCCTCCCATCAGGGTCACGGGATGCTGGAGCCTATCCCAGCAGTCATTGGGCGGCAGGCGGGGAGACACCCTTGACAGGTCGCCAGTCGATCACAGGGCCCACACATTCACACCTAGGGACAATTTAGTACGGCTGATTCACCTGACCTACATGTCTTTGGACTGTGAGAGGAAACTGGAGCACCGGGAGGAATCCCACGCAGACACGGGGAGAACATGCAAACTCCACAGAGAAGACGTCCCCGGACGACCCCGGGACTCAAACCCAGGACCTTCTTGCTGTGAGGCGACCGCACTAACCGCCGTGCCACCATGCCGCCCCTTTACCAGCATTTATTACACTGAACCCACACATCAGCAAGCATTCACAACACTCATAAATGACTCTCTATGCAAGACGCATCCTTGACTTGCATAGCGCAATGGTAGCAGGCAACGCTAGAATTAAAGTTAAACCGGTCCCCTTGTCTGACTGCTGGGGTAGGCTCCAGCATCCCCGAGACAGCAGGATAAACGGTTTGGATAATGGACGGATGGATGGTCTCCGTGTCTAAACGCAAATTCCGACATGAGTTTGAGGAACTTCTAGTCATCTGCTGATGCCCTACTGCAGTGTTTCTCAACCGGGGGTCCGCGGACCCCTAGGGGTCCGTGGTGTAATTGCAAGGGGTCCGTGAAAATAAAATATCTTTAAAAAAAAGATCCTATGACATTTATAGAAATAGGATTATTTTACTCAAATGTGACTGAGACCTTTATCTACCTAAACTATAAAGGGTAACGGGACTTGTTTCACAAGTGTAATTTATCGTATTTTAATAAGAGATCTCACTTCCGTTTGTGTTGTTAAAAGTTACTGCATAAAAATTCTGTTGTTACATACATCTGAAAGTTACTGAATATATATTCTGTGTTGTTACATACATCTGAAAGTTACTGCATAAAAATTCTGTTGTTACATATATCTGAAAGTTACTGAATATATATTCTGTGTTGTTACATATATCCGAAAGTTACTGAATACATATTCTGTGTTGTTACATATATCTGAAAGTTACTGAATACATATTCTGTTTTGTTACATATATCTGAAAGTTACTGAATACATATTCTGTTTTGTTACATATATCTGAAAGTTACTGCATAAGAATTCTGTTTTGTTAACTATATCTAAGTTACAACTGAAAGCTCTTATTTTTGCCCCAAAGAGTGAATAAATGCTATAATGCCATTTAAAATGCAGTTTCTACTGTTTCTATCAAATTGCAACCCCCCTCCCCCAAGATCGGGTGGAGGGGTCCTCAGGGTAGATCAAAAATACGCAGGGGGTCCAGGACCCCAAAAAGGTGGAGAACCACTGCCCTACTGTGTCCAATTTTCAGAACCACATTACGATGGCACCACTTGACATACTGCGCCTGCCCCTGGCCAAACCCATGACCAAATCACAGCCGTTTCACATTCAAGCCAGGCAAATTCCTGGCTCAGTTCAAGTCCTCCCTAGGGAGCTGCGGTGGTAGAGTACTGGCTAAATCTGTAGAGTGCTCAATGGATGACTGCAATTAAACGTAGCGCACCGTGACATCCTTTGTCTTCATTACCCCCTTAGAAATGACTGAAAAACAGCCTAACTTTGCCTTCGGGCAGAAATTAAGCCCCGCACGTCGGTGGTGATTAATTGTCTTAACTGAGGAAGATTAGCTCCATGGTAAGAATAACTCATCATGTGCATGTCCATTATAACTGTTCCACACACCTTAACCACCGCTAAAGAGGAAAAACTAAACAGGCCTACAGCTTGTTCTAGAGAGGACAAGAACATTTGGTCAGCCAGCTCCTACGGAGCTCGTGATCCTGGGAGGTTTGAAAGGAAAGACGCCATATTGTGGTGACTCAGCGTGAAACTAACAACCTCATAAGTCTCCCCACAGCAACGCGACAAGAGTCCATCAGGCCCCGAGTTCGGCTGACGTATGACCACAGCATCAAACGTAGCTCTCTAACAGAAGACTGCACATCACAGGGAAGTCACTCGGTGTCTCGCTTATGGCCCAAACATTATTAATTAATCAATTAAGTTTCCTTTATTAATCCCCTTGGGGAAATCCATTTACTGCAAATTAGCCCACCCTAGCTGTGATAAATAGGATAAATAAATGGACTGCGTTTATATAGCGCTCTGTGTAGCTTGGAGCAGCGGGCTGCCGCCTTCATGGGGCGCCCGGGGACCAACTCCGGTTCTTTTCCCATTGCCTCGGTCAGGGGCACAGACAGGAGTACTAAACCCAGCAGCACGTCTTTTTGATGGTGGGGGAAACCGGAGCACCCGGGGAAAACCCACCACAGACACTGGGAGAACATGCGAACTCCACACAGAGGACGACCCGGGATGACCCCCCCCCCCCAAGATTGAACAACCCCGGGGTTCGAACCCAGCACCTTCTCGCTGTGAGGCGACAGCGTTAACCAGCGGGGGGCACCGTGCCGCCCAATTCTGCTTTACCATTAGGGCACAACAAAACTTGCGGGCAATAAGACTGGTCCATAAACAGGGATAGGATTTGGGGTGGGGGCGAGCAGGAGATTACACCAGCTCAGTGCAAAGGGTACCACTTTGGGTCAATGAGTTGGGCCCAAAACCACGCTAAAGCAACGTAAGGGTGTAAAACCACTACGGCAGAGGAAAACTGGAAGCGGGTGTGTGCAGAGGAGAGAGCAGGTCATTTTTAGCTTTCATTTCCACTTTCTACAACACTGTACCCTGTACCTTTGTCCTTCACTTCCATTTCATTTCATTTCATCATGCATGTTCAAATGCAAAGGCCTATTTAATATTAAAAGTCAACTGAATCTGACGCCTTTTATATAATCTGTCTGTCAGATGCTGTATTTGAAGTCCTGTTGTCTTTGCATCTCTCCTGCTCACTGCGTCCTGTTTTTCTTCTTCTATTCATCCTTCTATCTAGCCTCTCTCCTGTCACTCTCTGCATCTTCATCACCAGTCAGAGAGAGCGATCCAGTCAGCCCCAGGGGGGAGAGCGAGGGAGGAAAAGGAGAGGAAGGGACGGGTGGAGGATAAAGGAGGAGAGACGAGGGAGGCTGCGGGCAATCGCCCTCTCTCTCAGGCCGTGGGGAGCAGAGACGAACAGAGCGACACAGGGGAGAGGAGGAAATTTCCACCACATTAAGCAGACCCCGTCACCTGGCGCCTACACACTCGGGGGTGGGGTGGGGGTGGGGGGGGTTGTTGGTTGGAGGTTGGGGGCCATGGAGACCCTGGATGACCGCCTTTTCCCCCTCAGTCCTCACCACACGCGAGGATCCTCCTGGATGCCGGCCCCCCTCCCCGCCCCGACAAACGGACCGAGAAACAGAAACGGACTAAGACCAGCACCACCCGATGAGAGATGCTACGCCCGACACGGCTACCAAGTTCGAAGGAAGCACATTTGTGACCTTCTTCCAAGGGTACAGAAATGTGAGTGTGAGTGTGCAGGCCGGGGGGGCTGGGGGGGTGGGGGGTGGGGGTGTTGCAGGGCTGGGCAAAGAGCGAACAGAAGGAGCTGTACTGGAGGTTCCTGCCAACTACAATCAAGCGGAGAGAATAAGAAGGGACTGAGCTGCTCCCCCTCTGCTTAAAAGATGGACAGCGCCGAGGACGCACACACACAAACACACACACAAACACACACACACACACACACGCACAGGGTTGTGCGGCGAGCGAGGCTGACAGCTAGCGTCTCCTGCAGCAGCAGCAGCAGAGATGAATGGGTGGGCTGAAAAGTGCCTTCATTCATAATGGAGTACAGCAACAAAGCAGCCCCCGTCCCCTGGTGTCTCCAGGGCCGAGGGCTGCGGGGGAGAGGAAGGAAGGAAAGCAGGGCCGCCAGGAGGCGAGAGAGGGAGGACAGCGGTCCAGGAAACCACAGCCCCCGGACCACGCTTCATAAAGCGCCCCGTGCCGTGCGTACCGGGGCGTTTTCCCACGCTCGCGGCTGTAAAGAGCTGCACGGTCTCTGGTAATGAACCTGCAACGTAAATCCGGGATACCCCCTCCCATCCATCCATCCATCCATCCATCCATCCATCCATCCATCCATCCCCACCGCACCGCTCCTTCCATCTTACCGGCCGGGGAGCACAGAGAGTGTCGGTAACAAAGAACAGCGAAGTAAAAAGAAGAGGAAGGAGGGAAGAACTGAGGGAAGTGTGTGTGTGTGTGGGGGGAGGAGGAAGCAGGTACACAGGGGGGGAGGCAAACAGTGAGCAAGCACCAGAGAGGAGAGGTGGAGGTGAACACACTCACAACTGGGAATTTAATATATTCCTCCATCCGCGACCCAAGCCACTTATCCAAACTGAGGTCGCGGGGGTTGCTGGAGCCTATCCCAGCAGTCGCTGGGCGGCGGGCGGGGAGACACCCTGGACAGGCCGCCAGGCCGTCACAGGGCCGACACACACACACACACACACACACACACACATGGGGACAATTTCAGTATGGCCGATCCACCTGGCCTACATGTCTTTGGACTGTGGGAGGAAACCGGCGCCCCCGGAGGAAACCCACGCAGACAGGGGGAGAACATACAAACTCCACACAGACGACGACCCGGGACGACCCCTAATGTTGGACTGCCCCGGTGTTCGAACCCAGGACACCTCTTTTGATTTTTCCTCCCTTTTTCTCCCCAGTTGTATCTGGCCAGTAACCCCACTCTTCCGAGCCGTCCCGGTCGCTGCTCCACCCCCCTCTGCCGATCCGGGGAGGGCTGCAGACTACCACGCGCCTCCTCCCATACATGTGGAGTCGCCAGCCGCTTCTCTTCACCTGACGGCGAGGAGTTTCACCAGGGGGGACGGAGCGCGTGGGAGGATCACGTCATTCCCCCCAGTCCCCCCCCCCCGAACAGGCACCCTGACCGACCAGAGGAGGCGCTAGTGCAGCGACCAGGACACATACCCACATCCGGCTTCCCACCCACAGACACGGCCAATTGTGTCTGTAGGGATGACCAACCAAGCCGGAGGTAATATGGGGATTCGAACTGGCGATCCCTATGTTGGTAGGCAACGGAATAGACTGCTACACTCCCTGGGGCTCGAACCCACTTCGCTGTGAGGCGGCCGTGCTGACCACTGGGCCACCCTGCCGCCCCACACAACAACTTGATTTGTTCCCCCCCCATAAGGTAGAGGGAAAAGAAAAGCAGGATAACATTTACACAGAGCTTCATCTAGACCCCCCGAGCTCCTCACGGTGAAGGGGGGGGGAAACTCGTGTCAACCTTGCTTGCTTGCTGCTAGTCCATCAAGTCCGACGACGACATCCCTCCTTCCCTCCTCACATTCAAAAGGCATCTTCAATACTGCATGAGGCTTCATTATGAATAAATGGCTCTTCCTTTGGAATCTTTCCATAACTAAACATTTCTGTTACGTACATCCCTGCTGAGGGGACGGCGCTAACCATCAGACTGCACATATCACATATGCATCAGAAATGCAAAGTAAAATACAACATCAGTAAACGTGAACGCAAATGTTACAGGTGAAAACAGACCGCGGCAGACCATTTTACAATCCTCTCTGTCAACGGATTATTATGGTTAATGACTGCACCGTACAGCCCCTGGTGTTTCCAGGACGTCACAACGCAGTTCAGAATATAAGTAAGCTACGCACTATAATGTATATATATATATATATATATATATATATATATATGATGTGATGTGCATGACGATGCAGTAAATGATAAGTTCTTTCCTGTGCAGCTTTACTGAGAGCTGATGACTGCTTATGGCATGAAACAGGCTTGCACTGTCTCATAAAAAATTACTTGACTCACTGGATTTTATATGTATGTATACATATATTATACATACACACACACACACACACACACACAAAGATTGAAAATTAATAGACAGCAATGTCCAACTAGCCATTGGCTCAAATCTATAAGAATGATATCTATATATAGTGGAGTCCGCAGTGGTGTAGCGGTCTAAGCGTCGGCTTTGCGGCGATGCAGTTGCCCACTGGGGACCGGGGGTTCGCGCTCCGGTCTCGTCAGATCCGACTATGGCCGGACTCGATGAAGCAGCAATCATTGGCAACGCCGTCTTCGGGAGGGGGGCGGAGTCGGCTTCTGTTCATCACGTGAATGCGTCTCTGGTGTGTCGGAAAAAGCGGTGGTTCGGCCTGGAGTCGCCTTGTCCCGAAAGGGGGGAGGCGTCTCCTTCAAGACTGCCGGCCGGAGAGATGCAGTTGGCGAACGCATACAGTACGAGGGTGGGTGTTTGAATTAAATTAGGGATCGATTGGCCACTAAATTGGGAGAAAAAAGGGAAAAATCAGAAATAAATTTTAAAAAGAATGATATCTATATTAACGGGACACAGTAGGGTACATTGTTGGGCGTAAGTTCATCACCAATTGCCAACATTGTAATTAAAAAAGTGGACTTTACAAGAGATTACACACACACACACACACACACACACAAGTGGAGTTACAGACAGTCTTAAAAACAGATGACATTACATTATTCACTAGTCCACCAGTTCAACGATGGCCATTTTCAAAAGTTATTGCAATGAGGTAACAAAAACTACACTTAAGAAGTGAGCACTCAGTGTTGGTGATTACCATGCATGTGTATCACACACACACACACACACACACATGGAAATCACCATGCGTGTGTGTGTCTGTCCACGGCTAATCTAGCAAATGACTGGACCTATCAGCCTAAAAAGGTTTGGTGCACAGTGACGACTATGATCAAGAACCTCTCGTGGTTGCGATGGTTCCAAAACGTCCATTCTCGCTGTATCGCCGCTCCCTCTCCTCACTCCCTCTCTAGCTCGCTCGACCAATGCTGCCCCCTGACGCTGCCCGATATGCGTGACTCACGATTACGGTTGACTAAAAGAGGGGCATCCGGGTAGCGTGGCGGTCCATCCCGTTGCATAGCAACACGGGGATCGCTGGTTCGAGTCCTGTGCTACCTCCGGCTCGGTCGGGCATCCCTACAGGCACAATCGACTCTGTGCATAACTGTAGTCTACCGACTTCCGGCTCTGAGTTATGCCCACAATTCCGTCCGTCCGTCCGCTCAGCCTCGTAATTGTGGACGTGACTTGATATGTACAACTTGGAAGGTTTCACCCGTCTGCTGGTAGGTGCCGGGGAAAGTCTGTCAGTAATTCAGCGCAAGTCGTTGACGTTCATCCATCCAACAGCACACGGCAACAAACAGGAAACTGGTATGCAGCAGAAACCGGAAGTCAGTGGACTACAGTTACGCACAGAGCCGATTGGCTGCGTCTGTAGGTGGGAGGCCGGATGTGGGTATGTGTCCTGGTTGCGGCACTAGCACCCCTTCTGGTCACTCGGGGCGCCTGTTTGGGGGGGGAGGGGGAACTGGCGGGGGGGGACAGCGTGATCCTCCCACGCGCTACGTCCCTCCGGTGAAACTCCTCACTGTCAGGTGAACAGAAGTGTCTTCACTTCCTGCGGTGTCTGAAGAAGGCGAGCCCCCCCACCCACCCCACCCACCCCCCATCCTCATCACATTCTACAGAGGCACCGGAGAGCACGCTGACCGCATTCTGGCCAGCTGTATCTCTGTCGGGCGTGGGAACGGCGAGGCCTCCGACTGCAAGTCCCCGCGGTGCAGAGAGAAGACAGCTGGAAAGATCATAGGAACTGCTCTCCCACGCGTCCAGACGCAAGGTGCACCCGGAAGGCTCCCAGCATCATGAAGGACCCCACCCACCCTCCTACCCTCTGGCAGGAGGTACCGGAGCATCCGTGCCGTCTCCACCAGGCTATGTGGCAGTTTCATTCCTCGGGCTGGGAGGTTCCTCAACAGCCTGAACACTTAAGACCTTCCGTAAAATGACCTTTCGACCTTCTTCCTCGCTGTCCGTGTCAGGTGTGCTTGTGATGTCCAGGTCTGGGAAGTATTTTTTGTTTTTAATGCACCTTTTTTTTAAAATATTTATTGCGTGTTATTTGTTTTTATGTGGCCCTATGATCCATCCGTCCCTTATCCAAGCTGCTTATCTTACTCAGGGTCGAGGGGAGGATGGAGCCTATCCCAGCAGTCAGGTGAATCGGCTGTACTAAATTGTCCCTAGGTGTGTGTGTGTCGGCCCTGTGATGGCCTGGCGGCCTGTCCAGGGTGTCTCCCCACCTGCCGTCCAATGACTGCTGGGACAGACTGTGGTCCGTGTGAAACGTAATCTCGTCCCCCTCCATGTATGAGACATGCATATGAGGCAATGGCAGCTAAAAGCAGTCTAAGTCTCCGGGGCCCGTCAGCCTAACAATTTCTGTGCGGTTATGACCGTGTGTTCAAATACCTCCTCCCGTGGCTGCGGTGATTCAAAACCTTTGGAAAAACCTGTTTTATGCCGCAATTGGGCGCCAACTCCTCGGCTGGTTTTTCAAGTCCAAGCACCGGAGAAGGGGAGGTGCACCAGGCAGTGCCTCCGTATTTTCCCTTCTCCTGGTAGGTTAGAAAAAGGGGGGGTGGTTTGTCGCCAAGCCCGAACACCGGAGAAGGGGAGGTGCACCGGGCGAGGACCTGCACTCTACCGAACGCCCTCTTCTAGTTGCTCCTGTGCCACAGAAGAAACAACAGGACGCGTGCTGCTGACTTTAGCCACATATTTATCAGCCAAGATCATTCCTCCATTAGCCCGGCTCGGCTTCGCCTCCCGACTACGACTCCGGGGAGGGGCTTCAACACATCACAGCTCACCTTACACCGCGTGTCGGGCTAGCGCTGTAATTCTAGTCGACCACATCAATCAAAATGTTATAGCCCCATCAACCGTAACTGCTGGGGTTGGAGATTCTCTGGCGAACGTGACGTAGGCCTGCCCAAGATAGGGTTGGGTAGGTCCAGTGAGGACACCAGCCATCTTTGGGCAGTTCCAATGAGGACACTGGCATTTGGTGGGCGGGTCAAATGAGAACCATAGCAACGTAAAGGGAATACCCGCATTTTGATCTAATCGTGTAACGTACAGCCACCTCTCGTCCAATTCCCCCTCGAAACAGACTAAAGGCTGAGTCACCGTCGACCTAAATTCTCTCCATACACAGCTGGAACGCTCATTCTGCTACTCTCTCTCTCCCTCTCGCTCCCTCCCTGCCCTTTCCTGTCTCGCTCATGGCTTCGGCCGCGGTTGTGAAGAATTAAAATGGCTCGACAGCATAAGCAGATGTAAAACCTGCCAGACACAGAGGCCATTGTTCTGAGCAATAAAGACTGTTATGTCTGCGCAGGTGGGGCTCTGCCGAGGCTCACCTAACCTCACTTACACACGGGTAAACACATGTGGCCTCCTACTGATTTAGAGAAAATCATAGTCGGGATGTACAGGTTTTCCAAACACATCACTGCTAGACTTTAACTGCTGCTGAGTTTGTACAAGATCCTGCAGGGAAAGGACCACATGCATGCCTGTCTGTTGAGGATCCCACCATCTCTTGTGTCAAACAAAGTTAATTACTTGTTCTGCGATATGCTCCTGAAAAAAGCCCATTTCTGGCATCCGGGTGGCGTGGCAATCTATTCTGGTGCCTACCGACACGGGGATCGCCAGTTCGAATCCCCGTGTTACTTCCAGCTTGGTCGGGATTAGCCGTGTCTGCGGGTGGGAAGCCGGATGTGGGTACGTGTCCTGCACCTCTGATTGGTTGGGGGGGAGGGGGGGATTAGCATGATCCTTCCACATACGACGTCCCCCTGGTGAAACTCCTCACTGTCAGGTGAAAAGAAGCGGCTGGTGACTCCACATGTATCAGAGGAGGCATGTGGTAGTCTGCAGCCCTCGCCGGATCAGCAGAATGACTGGGACGGCTCGGGAGAGCGGGGTAATTGGCCAAGTACAATTGGGGAGGGAAAAAAAAGGCCAATTGCTGAGTTCTTGCTCCATTTGCTTGCCTCCAAAAACACTTGATTGGCTGCATGAGGATGGGTGCTGATGAACTTATTGATAGTTAGCATAACGCTCGTAGCATAATCACATGACGGAATCTATGAACTGACTGCTTCTGTCAAAGTGAAAGTGCAGCAGCTGATTCAACGTGAGGGTGTGATCCCCCCATCACGCAGTTAGAGGTGTTACCCATTTTGGTTTGTATTTTGGACTTGAGATGACGACCAAGCCATTTATGAGCAAATCCATGTATACATGGATTTGCTCATAAATGGCTTGGTCGTCATCTCTAGTTGGTGGGTGATGGATGTGACGTTGTGATTTTTCCACACAGTGATGCCAAGCTTCAAGGCGACTTGTATTGTGTGAGTATAATGAGAGCTGATTGTGTTGGGAGGCTACAGTATAGATCTGCAGTAACAGTCAGATCATTTCACCTGGCCCTCGGCATGACAAAGTCGTTTATTAGCGTCAAAGATAAACCTATGTCGTGTCTATTGAGTCTGAAGCACGCCCATGACGGCGGACTCGCTGGATAACCAACCCCTCAGCTTTCCAGGTCCAGTTTCAGCCTAAACACAGACAACTGAGACAGTGGCAAATTATGACAACTGTAAAACTCAAACAAATGTGCGAATTACACAAAAACAAAAAATTAAATCTGAATTTTTCCAACTCCTCAAGAGGGCTATCCGAGTGAGACGACTATAAGCTGGTGAGGGTCAAATCAAAACTGTACGGTACTTTGCGTTAGCTAGCTAGCTCTTACTCGTATCGGAGCCGACCTCTGAGATAACACAAGCCCGGCACAGCCACGTGGCCTCGGAGGCAGCCGGAACGCCGCGGCGCTCGGTCCAGACGGCGTTCTTCTTTACAAGTTCCTGGGACAAGCGCAATTTGATGGAGTGAAGGAAAAGTAGAGTAGCGAAGACTCCCGACATTATGGTTGATGAAACAAGCTACATCCAGTTTTGCCTCAAAGGGGCTGCATATATGATGTAAATAATCATGGGTAGCTCATCTATTCAGAACACGAGTTAAAAGCACACAATCCCTGCCTGTGCACAGTGCAGAGTTTGAATGGAGGGCAGCGAGGGACGCAGCGAGGGACACAGTGAGGGATACAGTGAGGGACATGGTGAGGGATGCAGCGCGGGACACCGCGAGGGATGCAGCGAGGGACACGGAGAGGGATGCAGCGAGGGACACAGTGAGTGACGCGGCGAGGGACACAGTGAGGGACGCGGCGAGGGACACAGTTAGGGACACAGTGAGGGACACAGCGAGGGATGCGGCGAGGGACACAGTGAGGGACACAGCGAGGGACACAGTGAGGGACACAGCGAGGGATGCGGCGAGGGACACAGTGAGGGACACAGCGAGGGACACAGCGAGGGACACAGCGAGGGACACAGTGAGGGACACAGCGAGGGATGCGGCGAGGGACACAGCGAGGGACACAGTGAGGGACACAGCGAGGGATGCGGCGAGGGACACAGTGAGGGACACAGTGAGGGACGCAGCTAGAAACACAGTGAGGGACACAGCGAGGGACACAGCGAGGGATGCGGCGAGGGACACAGCGAGGGACACAGTGAGGGACACGGCGAGGGACACAGTTAGGGACACAGTGAGGGACACAGTGAGGGACACAGTGAGGGACGCAGCTAGAGACACAGTGAGGGACACAGCGAGGGACACAGCGAGGGACACAGTGAGGGACACGGCGAGGGACACAGTTAGGGACACAGTGAGGGACACAGCGAGGGACACAGTGAGGGACACGGCGAGGGACACAGTTAGGGACACAGTGAGGGACGCGGTGGGGGACACAGTGAGGGACGCGGTGGTGGAAGCAGCGAGGGACACAGTGAGGGACGCGGTGGGGGACGCAGCGAGGGACAAAGTGCGGTGCAATACACATCGAAACACGGCTTTAACTGCAGACATGCACAACTACACCGCAAACAGTTGTGCCATCTTCAAGTGCAGTCCCGTCCAGGGTTGGGACAAAATACCAGAATATATCGTAATACTTCCTCTTGCAAGACGTTACTGAGACACTGGCGTCAAATATCGATGTTTTGATTTTTTTTTTTTTTTAAATCCGTGATCCTTTTTCCCAACTTTATTGATTAAACAGTCAAACTCAAGCGACGGTAACTTAAACACAGAGGTTTAAGGTATGAAAAGAGGGAACAACGTGCCAGGGAATTTTATTTTACACCGGAGCGCCGACACACGTGGGGACAAGTGGCGGTCGGTGGGTTATAAAGAGGCCCTAAGACTCTGTGCACTTCGTTGGACGTCGTTTTATCTCAGTTCTCAAATTCTGTTAAACCGACGCCACAATGCAGCGAATAAAGACATAACTCCTGCTTCTCGCCTTTTTATGGGTATTTTATCTCGGGGCGTCCGGGTGGCGTGGCGTTGCTGCATCGCGATACTATCGTTACCGTGGGCGACGCGTCATCATAGCATCGTATCGCGAGTTACTCTACGTCCCCCCCCCCCCTGACTCGGAGAAACCAGAGGTGGCGCGTGCAGGGGCAGGCGAGAGGAGACCGTGAGGCGAACGACCTTCAATTCCCTACTGATAAACACATCGCTCCGGCGTGCACCGTTACCCCGGCAACAGCAGCACCTGGCCGGCTCTCGCCGAAGAGACAAAACAGGAAGAGTCTGTAAAGTCTGTCAGTGTGCCTCCTCCTCCTCCGCTACTCCTCCTCACCTCCGTCCATCTCCTGTGCTAACAATATGCAAAAAAGAGCTTGTGCACACACAAGTACACACACAAGTACACACACAAGTACACACACACACACACACACACACACACACACGCGGTCCCTCATCACTGACTTTGCGATTCACCTGGGGTCAAAAGACAACTCAAAGGGAGGCTGCCAGTGACGCCTCATTACCATTAGAAAGGTCGCCCGAGGCAAACAACCCCACAAACAACCCCAAAAACAACACAAAGGAGATTCGCTCAGTTTCCTCCCTCCCGCTCCCCCCCCCACCCCCCTTTCTCTGCTTCTCTCCCCTCCCGTCCCTCCATCCTCGCACTCCACCGGTTCCGTTCCAGGCTAAGCAGGGATTTCTCTGGGGTTCCCCTGGTAGGACCAGGGGTCGGGTGAGGATGCTGCCTGCCGGCCGCGAGCCCCGCCGGAGGGACACGTGATCGGCTCGGAGACGCGACCCTCCTCCTCCTCCCACACCACCCAATCTCCCTCATTACCTCATTCTTTTTCGCTGGAGGGGATAAAAAAAAAAAAAAAACAGTCTGCTTAACTGACGCACTGCCATGGGGGTGGGGGTGGGTGGGGGGGGTTGAGCCCCACGCCGGGGCTGTGTGGGAGCTAAACTTCCCAACGCTGCGCCGACAGTCGGGTAATTATGTGTTCTCTCGGCACGTTAGCGAGACGCCGCGGAGCTCTGCCGCAGATACGCTACAGGGAGGACAGAGCCGCACAGAAAGCCCAGACGAGTAGCGAGGCCAAAGAGCGGCGCAGCCCCACACACAGTTATTCCATGGACGGGGGGGGGGGGGGGCGGGGGGCGGGGGGGCGCTCCGTGTCACAGTAGAAACACAGCTCTCTTTCATTCTGACGCCGCTGGAACAGCGGTCGACCCCACCCAGTCTCAAATCAATACCCTGCGAAACATGGCTCACCCCTGTGCCGCTCGCTCGCCTGGCCGGGGAAAGGAGGACCGCGGCTGAAACTGAAACGTTCACATAGCTTAAAAATAGCCTGCGACGGCCTTGAACTGTGTGTGTCCCCCCCCCCCCCCCCATAAAATAACTCAAGACCGACGTTATGGAGAAAAATCAGGCAGAGGGCAACATATTCTCAGGCCGTTGGCAGGCAAACACACCCACACACAAACCACTGACATACATTCCCCATGCAGATCAGCAGTTGGTTGTTCCAGTATTCTACAACAGACCATCGGTAGGTTGTTCCAGTTCTCTACAACAGACCACAAGTAGGTTGTTCCAGTTCTCTATAACAGACCATCAGTAGGTTGTTCCATATCTCTACAATAGACCACAAGTAGGTTGTTCCAGTTCTCTATAACAGACCATCAGTAGGTTGTTCCAGTTCTCTATAACAGACCATCAGTAGGTTGTTCCAGTTCTCTATAACAGACCACAAGTAGGTTGTTCCAGTTCTCTACAACAGACCACAAGTAGGTTGTTCCAGTTCTCTATAACAGACCATCAGTAGGTTGTTCCATATCTCTACAATAGACCACAAGTAGGTTGTTCCAGTTCTCTACAACAGACCATCGGTAGGTTGTTCAGTTCTCTACAACAGACCACAAGTAGGTTGTTCCATATCTCTACAATAGACCACAAGTAGGTTGTTCCAGTTCTCTATAACAGACCATCAGTAGGTTGTTCCAGTTCTCTATAACAGACCACAAGTAGGTTGTTCCAGTTCTCTACAATAGACCACAAGTAGGTTGTTCCAGTTCTCTACAACAGACCACCAATAGGTTGTTCTACAATAGACCACAAGTAGGTTGTTCCAGTTCTCTATAACAGACCATCAGTAGGTTGTTCCAGTTCTCTATAACAGACCATCAGTAGGTTGTTCCAGTTCTCTATAACAGACCATCAGTAGGTTGTTCCAGTTCTCTATAACAGACCATCAGTAGGTTGTTCCAGTTCTCTATAACAGACCATCAGTAGGTTGTTCCAGTTCTCTATAACAGACCATCAGTAGGTTGTTCCAGTTCTCTATAACAGACCACAAGTAGGTTGTTCCAGTTCTCTATAACAGACCATCAGTAGGTTGTTCAAGTTTTCTACAACAGACCACCAATAGGTTGTTCTACAATAGACCACAAGTAGGTTGTTCCAGTTCTCTATAACAGACCATCAGTAGGTTGTTCAAGTTTTCTACAACAGACCATCAGTAGGTTGTTCCAGTTCTACACAACAGACCACCAGTAGGTTGTTCCAGTTCTCTACAATGGACCATCAGTAGGTTGTTCCAGTTCTCTACAACGGACCACCAGTAGGTTGTTCCAGTTCTCTACAACAGACCATCAGTAGGTTGTTCCAGTTCTCTACAACAGACCACCAGTAGGTTGTTCCAGTTCTCTACAACAGACCACCAGTATGTTGTTCCAGTTCTCTACAACAGACCACAAGTAGGTTGTTCCAGTTCTACACAACAGACCACAAGTACGTTGTTCCAACTCTACACAACAGACCACCAGTAGGTTGTTCCAGTTCTCTACAACAGCCTCATGAGCAGTCCTCTGTCTCCAGCCTTTTACTCAAATCTCTGAGATAGCTCCATGTAAATCCAATTCAAATCTCTGTGCTTTCATTTTGCATGCACACAGACAGGCTAGAGGCTCTTGTTTTTTCCGAGTGTGTGTGTGTGTGTGTGTGTGTGCGTGTGTGTGTGTATGTGTGTGTGTGTGTATGTGTGTGTGTGTGTGTGTTAGAGCTGAGCAGTAATTCAAGGATATTGTTTATTGACTCATACTGGGGTGAAATGCAGATGCTGCTCTCATGCTACACCATTTTATTGTCTATAATAACGCTGATGAAACTCTCATCACCTCAAATGTCTCACAAAATGAGTTCAGAAACACTTCAGGGAGGATTATTTGTTATCTAGTTTTGATTTGTTGTTATGTTTTGCATCGTCAAGACGGTTCAATGTGATGAACATCATTTGGATTCTTAAATGTATGTATTAATATGCAAGTATACTTACACATTTGTATTTATACAAGCAAATATTGTGATATATTATCAATATTGTGTAAAACGGGCGTCCGGGTAGCATAGCGGTCTATTCTGTTGTCTACCAACACGGGGATCGCCGGTTCAAATCCCCATGTTTCCTCCGGCTTCGTCGGGCGTCCCTACAGACACAATTGGCCGTGTCTGCGGGTGGGAAGCCGGATGTGGGTACATGTCCAGGTCGCTGCACTAGCGCCTCCTCTGGCCGGTCGGGGCGCCTCTTCAGGGGGGAGGGGGAACTGGGGGGAACAGCATGATCCTCCCAAGCGCTACGTCCCCCTGGTGAAACTCCTCATTGTCAGGGTGAAAAGAAGCGACTCCACATGTATGGGAGGAGGCATGTGGTAGTCTGCAGCCCTCCCCGGGTCAGCAGAGGGGGTGGAGCGGCGACCGGGACGGCTCGGAAGAGCGGGGTAATTGGCTGCATACATCCATCCGTCCATTATCCGAACCTCTTATCCTGCGCTCAGGGTCACAGGGATGCTGGAGCCTATCCCAGCAGTCATTGGGCGGCAGGTGGGGAGACACCCTGGACAGGCCGCCAGGCCGTCACACACACACACACACACACACACACACACACACACACACACACACACACACACACACACACAGCTAGGGACAATGTAGTACGGCCGGTTCACCTGACCTACTTGTCTTTGGACTGTGGGAGGAAACCGGGGCCCCCGGAGGAAACCCACACAGACAAGGTTGGACTACCCCGGGGCTCGAACCCAGGACCTTCTTGCTGTGAGGCGACCGCGCTAACCACTGCGCCACCGCACTGCCTGGCCACATACTATAACTGGGGGAGAAAAGGGGGAAATTCCAACAACAAAAAAATATATATTGTATAAAACTTCCTATGATCATCATGCTCATAATACTTTAATATTGCCAAGCACGTGCATGTGTGTGTGCGTGTGTGTTTTGGCTAGCAGTAGACTATAGGAAGGGAATGGCTTCTTGCAGGATATTCCATGTTTTCCTACAAAATGGCGATGAAACTGAGCGTGAGTCACGTCCCACAGGAGCGTGGCCCCTCTGACAGCTGGGGCACACGGGAGTTAGGACGGTTAAAGCCTCCTTCCTCCACCGTCAGCGGACATTCTGACACGGCACACGACCGGAGAGCAACGCTCGCCAGCGCCATGTTTTCACCTGACGCAGGACACTAGACCCTCTCTCTCTCTCTCTCTCTCTCTCTCTCTCCACAGCGGCTCTCAGATCACAACAGAAGATAGGCCACAGCCAAATGGAAACCGACTCCGGTCTCCATGGAAATGCATTTTCCAACAAAGTCTCCTCTTCTGCCGTCATCTTTCACAACTATTTATAGACCGGGGGAGCACTTACTAGCAGGCAAAAGATGAGGGGCAGTGAAGTGAGAATGGAAATGTCTGGTACCTACACATCTGCAACACCCCCGTCTTCTCGCTCAGCCTCAGCTTCACTCTCCTTTAAAAAACGACCCTCGCTCGAAAGCCAAGGCTTTGAACGAACTATCCGCTAAATAATCATCATCCCGCCAACGAGGACGATGATGACAATATCCGCTCGGGCACGAGGTGGTGCTGGGGGGTGGACAACGTTACCATCGTTGACAAAGAGATTTGAATCAGACAAAAATATACCACAATATCATCGTAAATGCAGAAATGCTATACTCAGGGCGTCGGGATAGCGTAGCGGTCTATTCCATTGTCTACCAACACGGGGATCGCCGGTTCGAATCCCCGTGTTACCTCCGGCTCGGTCGGGCATCCCTACAGACACAACTGGCCGTGTCTGTGGGTGGGAAGCCGGATGTGGGTACGTGTCCTGGTCGCTGCACTAGCGCCTCCGCTGGTCGGTCGGGGAGCCTGTTCAGAGCGACTGAACGGGACCCCCCCGGGGGAACTGGGGGGAATAGCGTGATCCTTGTACGCACTTCGTCCCCCTGGCGAAACTCCTCACTGTCGGGTGAAAAGAAGCGGCTGGTGACTCCACATGTATGGGAGGAGACATGTGGTAGTCTGCAGCCCTCCCTGGATCGGCAGAGGGGGTCGAGCAGCGACCGGAAGAGTGGGGTAATTGGCCAGGTACAATTGGGGAGAAAAAGGTGGGGGGGGATACCATATTCAAAGCTACTACAAGCAAGTTTGGAGTGTTTTTTTTCCAACTTTGCACGATTCTATGCAAACGTTCTTCCACGTTTGGTGGAGCATCATTTCCCATGAGCACTGCATCTACCCAGGAAGGTCTCCATTCAACCTGTGGTAATTTCTGCATCTGTCTGGAAGAGTGACAGATGTGGTGTTTAGATAAACCAGCTGCTGGCGAGCCACAAAGCGACGCGGTAATCTGACTGTGTCCACGTATCGAGTCCGTGTGCCGGAAATCATCCTGGTCGACTTATCGGAAGATCACAACCAGATACAAGTGTGAGGAATCATCCCATCAATATCTAATCTTCTCTCCGTCTCCGATGGGCTCATTGATTCATGTCGGTCATATCGAGGCATCAAACTTTAACGGAGACTGACAAATAATCGCTGAAATACTCCTGATAGCAGCTTTAAGAATCCAGCTGAGGCTTATTACCTCGAAACATCTGCCAGCTGGTTCTCAATTAATAGTCCCTCAAATATTTCAGACCTCATTTTGTGAGAAATTTCAGGCAACACGTTCTCGTTTTTTTTCTATTTAGACATCATGGAATGACACCTGAGTCATCCTGATACAATACCAGATAGATATGGATAGAGATAGATATGGACACATAGATAGACGGAGGTAAGATATGGATAGATAGAGATCGATAGATAGAGATGGATAGGATAGACCGATGGATATGGATATGGATAGAGATAAATATGGACAGATAAATAGATAGAGACAGATATGGATAGGATAGATAGATATAGATATGGATGGATAGATATGGACAGATGGATAGATAGAGATAGGATAGATAAATGTGGATAGAGACATATGGACAGAGATAGATAGATAGATAGATAGATAGATAGATAGATAGATAGATAGATAGATAGATAGATAGATAGATAGATAGATAGATAGATAGATAGATAGATAGATACACTGCTCAAAAAAATAAAGGGAACACATAAGCAATGCGATGTAGCTCCAAGTCAATCACACTTTTGAGATATCAACCTGTCCAGTTAGGAAGCAACACTGATTTGTGAATCAATTTCACCTGTTGGTAAATTGTCTAATTTCCACCAGGTGGAAATTAGACAATTTGCAAGACAACCCCTATAACAGGAATGGATTTGCAGGTGGTGGCCACAGACCATTTGCCTGTCCTCATCTTTTCTGGCCGATCTTTGGTTAGTTTTTCATTTTGCTAGTGCCCTCACCACTAGAGGTGGCATGAGGCTGTATCTGCAACCTACAGAAGTTGCTCAGGTAGTGCAGCTCATCCAGGATGGCACATCAATGCGTGATGTGGCAAGAAGATTTGATGTGTCTCCCAGCACAGTGTCCAGAGCATGGAGGAGGTACCAGGAGACAGGCCAGTACACCAGGAGACGTGGAGGGGGCCGCAGGAGGACAACAACCCCGCAGCAGGACCGCTATCTGGTCCTTTGTGCAAGGAGGAACAGGAGGAGCACTGCCGGAGCCCTACAAAACGACCTTCAACAGGCCACTAATGTACAGGTTTCTGCTCAAACAGTGAGAAACAGAATGCATGAGGATGGTATGAGGGCCCGACGTCCACAATTGGGGCCTGTGCTCACAGCCCAACACCGTGCAGCCCGATTGACCTTTGCCAGAGAACATCTTGGTTGGCAGATTCGCCATTGGCGCCCTGTGCTCTTCACAGATGAGAGCAGGTTCACACTGAACACATGTGACAGACGTGAGAGAGTCTGGAGACGCTGTGGAGAACGTTCTGCTGCCTGCAACATCCTCCAGCATGACCGGTTTGGCGGTGGGTCAGTGATGGTCTGGGGAAGCATATCCTTGGAGGGCCGCACAGACCTCTACGTGCTAGCCAGAGGTACCATGACTGCCATTAGGTACTGGGATGAGATCCTCAGACCCCTTGTCAGACCATATGCTGGTGCAGTGGGCCCTGGGTTCCTGCTCATGCATGACAATGCTCGTCCTCATGTGGCCAGAGTGTGTCAGCGGTTCCTGTATGTCGAGGGCATTGATGCTATGGACTGGCCTGCACGTTCCCCAGACCTGAATCCAATCGAGCACCTCTGGGACATCGTGTCTCGTACCATCCGCCAACGCGATGTCACACCACAGACTGTCCAGGAGTTGACGGATGCCCTGATCCAGGTCTGGGAGGAGATCCCTCAGGAGACCATCCGTCGTCTCATCAGGAGCATGCCCAGATGTTGTAGGGAGTGCATACAGGCACGTGGAGGCCACACACACTACTGAGCCTCATTTTGAATCGTCTTGAAGAATTTCCACAGAAGTTGGATCAGCCTATGTTCTCATTTTCCACTTTGATTTTGAGTATGATTCTGAATCCAGACCTTAATGGGCTAATGATTTTGATTTCCATTGATCATTCTTAGGTTATTTTGCTCTAAACACATTCCTCTGTCTAATAAATAAAGATTTTCAGCTGAAATATTTCATTCATCGAGGTCTATATTGTGTTTTTTAGGTGTTCCCTTTATTTTTTTGAGCAGTATAGATAGATAGATAGATAGATAGATAGATAGATAGATAGATAGATAGATAGATAGATAGATAGATAGATAGATAGATAGATAGATAGATAGATAGATAGATAGATAGATAGATAGATAGATAGAGACAGGCTAGACAGATATGGATAGAGATAGATATGGATGGAGATAGATATGGATGGAGATAGATATGGATGGAGATAGATATGGATGGAGATAGATATGGATAGAGATAGATATGGATAGAGATAGGATAGATGCTTTATTCATCCCCCTGGGGGAAATTCAGGTACCGCGGACACAATAAAGGATAATATTGAATCGTTGCCCGGTCAGAGTACTAGGCTTGCAGGGTATGTGCATACACCTGTTACATGCATCCCGCAGTGCCAGTGAATGAGGTGGTAGCTTGCAGTAACCATCTCTGGCAGAAGGTTGCTCCATGGCACACTCCTCCTAGTCTGGCGTGAGTAGAATGAGGATGAGAAAACCCACAGGCCTTCAGACGGCCAGCAGCTCCTCTCCTCCTCCATCACTGTCACACCAGGCTGGGGGAGGGGGAGGAAGAGGGAGGCATACATTTGGGTAAATGCTAGGGGTGTCACAAAACGCCGCGATTCGATTTGACTTCTGGTTTTAAGGTCACGATTCGATTTAAACGTTTCTTTTCCGGCACTGACGGCTACGCCGTCGTCAGACCATCCAGTCTTGATGTGTACAGATCAACAGAAAAGGGGTTTTATGCCCTTGCAACTTTCAAAATCTTCTTTAAAAAGATGGGCTGGACGTCCGGGTGGCGTGGCGGTCTATTCCGTCGCCTACCAACACGGGGATCGCCGGTTCGAATACCCATGTTTCCTCCGGCTTGGTCGGGCGTCCCTACAGACACAAACGGCCGTGTCTGCGGGTGGGAAGCCGGATGTGGGTACGTGTCCTGATCACTGCACGAGCGCCTCCTCTGGTCGGTCGGGGCGCTTGTTCAGTGGGGAGGGGGAACTGGGGGGGAATAGCGTGATCCTCCCTCGTGCTCCGTCCCCCTGGTGAAACTCCTCACTGTCAGGTGAAAAGAAGCGGCTGGCGACTCCACATGTAAGGGAGGAGGCGTGTGGTAGTCTGCAGCCCTCCCCGGATCGGCAGAGGGGGTGGAGCAGCGACCGGCAGGGCTCGGAAGAGTGGGGGTAATTGGCCCGATACAACTGGGGAGAAAAGGGGAGAAGAAAATCCAAAAAAAGAAAAAGAAAGAAAACGATGGGCTGCATGGTATCAAGTGTGACATAAACACCATATTTTTTGGAATGTACCACACTGAGACCATATGGTCGAATTTAAATAATCTATTCAAAATGTAATAACGATAAGCTTAACGCCGAGGGCGGTCCGGTGGCGGCCTCGCCTGGCGTTGGCTGTGTTTTTGGCGTCGCGGTGTGGAGTGCGGGGAGGCGTGTCGAAGGCGTCTGGCTGGGAGAGCTGGCGTTGGATCGGCTGTGGGGAGTCTGGTCCGCTGCCTCTGGTGAGCCCAGGGACCACGGCCCCTGCCTGGAGCTGCGCCCCAGGAGGAAACACCGAGGGCGGTTTGACAGGACGCGGAAGCGGGGCAGGCTAAGCTAACTGCTAGCCCATGCAGACCGGCAGTTCCGACAGTCATCCTGGCCGGCGTTCTCTTGGACACTGATTTTTTTGTGGATACGTTGTTTTGTAACAATGTATCCACATTGTTTTGTAGCGACGTGGTCTTGTCTCAGGCTCTCAACGGGATGGAAAATCTCCTTGTGACTGTTGAGGCCACGGCAGTCAGACTCCAGCTGGATGGTAGGCCAGCAGAGCTCAAGGCAGACCTTCAGGCTGTCACTATCCCTGTCTGCAAATACCAGCTAATCATTATTTTATACATTTTAGTTGAGTTGAATTTTTACTTTATATCCTCGTCTCCCCTATGATGGCCTGGCGGCCTGTCCAGGGTGTCTCCCCGCCTGCTGCCCAATGACTGCTGGGGTAGGCTCCAGCGTCCCGTGCCCCGAATTCGGATAAGCGGTTTGGATAATGGATGGATGGATGTTGTTTTGTGTTTTTGTAGTTTGGAAATATGTCTTCTCGTTGTGTTGTTTCTCCATCATCTCTAGTCCGGCCATGGCCATCGAAAAGTGTTGTTTTTTTTTCTCTTCAAGTAGGCGAGGGGGGAGAGAAAAAAAATATACTGGGAGAATCACCGATCCTGCTTTTGATTACGAAAGTCGATATCGAAAGCTCATTTCGATCAGTTTTCGATTTAGAGTCGAAATCGTGACACCCCTGGTAATCGCACACAAAACCCACCCATCCATCCATCCATTATCCAAACTGCTTATCCAACTTAGGGTCCCGGGGATGCTGGAGCCTATCCCAGCAGTCACTGGGCAGCAGGTGGGGAGACGCTCTGGACAGGCCGCCAGGCCATCACAGGGCCCCCCCCCACACACACACACACACACACACACACATTCATACCTAGGGACAATTTAGTACGGCCGATCCACCTGACCTACATGTCTTTGGACTGTGGGAGGAAACCGGAGCACCCGGAGGAAACCCACGCAGACACGGGGGAGAACATGCAAACTCCACACAGAGGACGACCCGGGACGACCCCTAAGGTTGGACTGCCCCGGGGCTCGAACCCAGGACCTTCTCGCTGTGAGGCGACCGCGCTGACCGCTGCGCCGCCGTGCCGCCCGCACACAAAACCACACAAGACATTTTCTCATTCCCTACTCTCCCAACTCCCCCTTTCCGCCTCTCTCTCAGCCGACCGCACGGGGCCATCTTCCACAAACCACTGGGATCCATTCAGAGAGACTGCTCCTGTAAGGACACCCCCAGCATCGATGACTGAGCACACTTCTGCAGCGCGAGCTATTACATAACTGCACATTACAACTTCAGCATGTTAAGGGGGCTAAGAAAGGAAAAAAAAAACCCTCCATCTCAGTATCTTGTTAAGAAACAGTCAGTGTTAAAGATGCACTCGGAGCCCCGGGGGATAGCCATCCTAATTGTGCTTCCCTGGCGCCCATGGTGCTTATTAGCATTAGCGTGAATGTCATGCTTTAATACCACAGCGCAGTCACGCCATGAAGAAAGGGGCTCTGCAAACAAGGCAGCGCCCGGCCGTCGAGAACGACAATCATGGCTGTCGGTTTTCATTAACCGAAACACACACACACACGCGCACACACACACGCCTGATGACCGAGACCACACGCTTTAACCGCCGCTATGCCCACCGAGCGGTTGCTCCTCGCTGTAAAACGCCGCTTCTTCCCGATAAGGCCACGATGCCAACACGGGGCGAGAGTTAGGCGCTCGTTTACAGCTGCAAAACAACAGAATTTGGAAATCTTTTGCGCCCGCCTGTCGCGTCACAGACCTCATCCACAATGGATCACAGATACGGGGCTATTTACATAAGCAATTTGCTCAGCTGCCACGCTTCCAGGAGGTGCCTTTGAACACAGACAAGATTGTATCTCAACCCACATCATCCCCCTTTGGTCCTCGCTGACTTGCACACAGCGGCACACGGCACATTACAGTAACGGGTCTGGCCGCGGTGCCGTCTGCCGCCGAGACGCCGCACGAAAAGCATGCTTCCTTCAAACCAGTCGTCGCCCTCCATATAATATCCTGCAGGATTTTCTTTATTCCACTTGATGAAAAATAAAAATAACAGCTTCGTTATGCACCAGTTACATTATACCAAGTATTTGTATTCATTATTGTAAGTATTTTGTATTTACTGTACAAAGGTTATATTATAGCAAGTGTATGGCGACAGGCATGGGCGCAAGTCCACGAATACTGGGATGGCGTCCAGCACCCCCCGCCCCCCATAGGGTTAGTGGTTGTGTCAGGAAGGGCATCCCACGTAAAATTTTGCCAAATCATTATGCGGATTGACAAGACCAGACCGGATTGAGGTCGAGGCCCGGGTTAACGACGGCCGCCATCGGTGCTGTGCCCTCACAGAGTACCGATGGAAACTATCAAATCCGCCGCGGCGACTCCCCGGGGAAACAGGGAACAAGCCGAAAGTAGAGGACATTTTCGCAAGCATGTTAGGGAAATTCATCCACGTAGGACTATTTCGCACGAGAGCTGCGCAGCAATTTGGTGCAAAAATAGAGGCGATTTAAATGTGTCACACAATGCGGTTATATTATAGCAAGTGTATGGCGACAGGCATGGGCGCAAGTCCATGAATACTGGGATGGCGTCCAGCACGTCACCTGCCCCCCCATAGGGTTAGTGGTTGTGTCAGGAAGGGCATCCCACGTAAAATTTTGCCAAATCATTATGCGGATTGACAAGACCAGACCGGATTGAGGTCGAGGCCCGGGTTAACGACGGCCGCCATCGGTGCTGTGCCCTCACAGAGTACCGATGGAAACTATCAAATCCGCCGCGGCGACTCCCCGGGGAACAGGGAACAAGCCGAAAGTAGAGGACATTTTCGCAAGCATGTTAGGGAAATTCATCCACGTAGGACTATTTCGCACGAGAGCTGCGCAGCAATTTGGTGCATAAATAGAGGCGATTGTATGCAGTATATTGTGGAGGGGGAAAAAAGCCCAGCTTGCATTAATTGCCGTTATATGGCAACTAAACGTAGAGCTATTTTGCCATGATATTTCGTACCTCCCAGCATTACGAGACGATAAAATGTCATCAGCGTACTAAGAGGAACCGGTCAAATCCCCTAGTCCACCCAGGAATACAGAAGACCATAAAAAAACATTAATCTCAGTGGACAGCACAGTGCTGATTTAAATGTGCCGGCAAAACGCTGAGGCGGCTAAAAAGGACCTAAACCCCCCCTCGGCCCATCCATTTGACCCCTTCTCCTTCTCCTCTCGTGACATGCATGTGTGCACACGCATGCTCTCCGGGGAAGCCGGCGAAGTGCTTACTGCGCGTGTGTCGTCATTCATTCACCTACCGCTCTGATATTTAACTTAATTAAAAGGGAAAAGACTGACGGAACAGGCCCCCCTGCCTCATTTAAAGCCAACTTTAAGTAGTCACAGGAGACGGGCGACTGATAGCCGCAGTACGGGTGGGCCTAGCAGACGAAAAAGAAAGAAAGAAAAAAAAAGAAACACATCTACAGGATTCAAACAGAGGAAATACATGTGTGTGTGTGTGTGTGTATATATATATATATATATGCAACAACAAAAAAAAATATATATATACAACCATGTATATATATATACAACCATGCACATCCATGAACACTGCAGATACATACACACGTTAGGAAGTTAAAGGGCAATTCCGGTATTTTGAAAGCTGGTTCCTATATTCCCATCATTTGGGGTCTGAATTACTAATAGCGACGAACATTTTTGGAACTGGTCCACTATTGACCTGAGAACACTTCAGTCGGCAGCCGCGAAACGGGCCGCAGTGTAATCCTTGGGGGCGACCGCGCCCGTCGAAGTACATCCGCTAAAGGAGCTAGTTCTTCCCAGTGACAGGCTCAGATTGTTATTACAAGTGTCTGACAAACACGATGGAGAGGATCCCTACAGAGACGGACCTTTTTCCTTTAAGACGACACGCCGAATCTTCTCAGAGCCGACCATCATCTGAGACTCAGAGGAATCATTTATTTCCAAAGTCACGGCTGAATATTTTGCCGATTTTCGACAATGTGGACGAGGCGCCTTAATTTGACGGCCTCCCACATACGCCGGTTTCACGTGCAGATGAAACCAATCCCCGGTTTCACAAACCGACCGCCGTCATCACACGTCAGGATGTGACCCCGGAAAGTTGAATCACCTTCAACCGGACACGAAGTTGAGGAGAAACGTTTCATCCCTCATCAAAGTGGCTTCGTCCGTCTCAGCTGTCTGCAAGCCATCCCCAACCTGACGGATGCAGTCACTTTGATGAGTGATGAAACATTTCCCCCGCCGAACGCTGTGTCCAGATGAACCGACTCAACTTTGTGGGATCACATCCTGCTGTGCGATGATGGCGATCGGCTTATGAAACCAGCGATCCAGCATATGAATACACACGAATACACAAGCATGCATATGAAACCGGCGACCGACCGCTGGTTTCGGTCAATGACCCACTGCCAGCCAAAGAAGCTGGTTCACCCTCCTCTGCTTGTTACCCCCCCACCCCACCCCATCATCCTCTCTTCAATTTCTAGAAGTCTTAATCTATATACTCTGGCTTGAATAAATATGGGTGGCCATTGATTTCAAAGGCCTCCTCCACACTGTCGAAATCAGCTACTAAATATTCGGCTATGACTTTGGAGCTACTTTGGGACTTTTTTGGACTGCAAATGGCATTGACTTCCGAGTACCTCCGAGCCAAGCTTTCAGGTTGACTGCACATGTTGTGCAAATGTGAGGAGCCCGGGGTTTCTCTTGGTCACCGATTTTACATTCGAAGTAGAGCTCTTGAGCTTTTTTTTCCCCTTTCTCCCCCCTCCCCCCTTTTCTCCCCAATTGTATGTGGCCAGGCAGCACGGTGGCACGGTGGTTAGCGCGGCCACCTCACAGTAAAGGTCCCGGGTTTGAGTCCGACCTTGGGGGTCGTCCGGGGTCATCGTCTGTGTGGAGTTTGCATGTTCTCCCCGTGTCTGCGTGGGTTTCCTCCGAGTGCTCCGGTTTCCTCCCACAGTCCAAAGACATGAAGGTCAGGTGAATCGGCCGTACGAAATTGTCCCTAGGTGTGAATGTGTGTGTGTGTGTGTGTGTGTGTGTGTGTGTGTGTGTGTGTGTGTGTGTGTGCCCTGTGATGGTCTGGCGGCTTGGCCAGGGTGTCTCCCCGCCTGCCGCCCAATGACTGCTGGGATAGGCTCCAGCATCCCCACGACCCTGAGAGCAGGATAAGCAGTTTGGATAATGGATTGATGGACTTTGGAAATAAATGATTGCTAGCAGCTCCTCCGAGTCTCAGGTTCTGTGACCTCAGATGAACGGTCAGCTCCGATAAGATTTGGTGAGTCTTCTTCTCTTGTAAGCATCCTAAACCATGCCCCCGCGTGCAAATAGTAGCAGCAGTGAAAGGGATGTTACAACAGAGACTGGAAGAAGAGAAACATAAAGGAAAAGGTCCATCTCTGTAGGGATCCTTTCCATAATATTGTCAGACACTTGTAAGAACAATCCGAGTCTGTCACTGGAAAGAACTGGCACCTTTAGTTGTTGTACTTTGACGGGCGCAGTCGCCCCCAAGGATTACACTGCAGCCTGTTTCGCAGCTGCCGGCTGAAGCGTTTTCGCTCAGTACTGGGCCATTTCCAAAAAATGCTTCCCCTATTAGTCATTTAGACCCCAAGTGATGAGAGAATAGGGCCCAGGTTTAGAAATACCAGTATCACCCTTTAACGATGCGAGCGCCCTCGTTAAAAAGCACCGGATACAATTTGGGATTAACTTGAAATGCCTCGTTTCCAACATCTTTGCATCGGCAAAATCCGACTCGTTTATATATAATAGAGGCCCTATGCCTTTATTATTTGGAAATGCAACCCAATTTGTGACTATAATTTGACATTTGGATTATTCCTTCTCCCTAAACTGCTTCTCAAGCGCGCTCTCTCATATCCACTACTGGCAACACTTCACATTTTTTGAGAGAGACAGAAAGCTTGACAAGATGCTTGCAATTTGCAAAATATGCGACACCACTATAAAGTACACAGGCAGTATTACTCACCTGCAGGGGCAACGCGGTGTGAGTGTGGAGACGTCTGCCTCCCCCTCCCCTCGGATTCAGCTCTGGCTAGCCCCAGCGGTACCGTTAGCAATACCGGCGAGCAAAGTATCGCCACTTTTCTTTCAGGCCCCACTGGCTAACAGAGCTCTACATGTTCTGAGACAATAACCAACGCTATCCCCTTCTTTACTTGTAAAGATATACAAATAGATAGACATACAGACATATAGAAATGTAGATATAGAAATAGATAGACAAATATGTAAAGTCAAAATGGCACTTTTTTAGTTAATTTACGATTTGCCGTGTGCTTAAGAAATAAAATCAAACTCTCTGTACCATATTGACTTGCACAGCATCATGCTTCCCGTTGAATCGCACTGTGCTGAATCAAATCACGTCGAATTGCACTGCGTCGCAATAGGGGTGAATCGTATCGTATCCCATTGAACGGTAGTTTCTTCATATGTATCTTTAATGTATCGGATTGCTGGCAACGCATCGAGATGTGTATCGCATCGGCCTCAGTGACGGAGATTCACATCCCTAATACACACACACACACACACACACACACACATACACACAACCAAAAGCAGAAATAAAGCAGAAGGGTTGGGTTAAAAGGGTGCGCTTGCATTGAAATATGTGGCTCGTCTCTCTGGTTCATGTAATCCTTACAAAAAAGGCCGTCAGACTTGAGAACTTAGCACTGACGGTCCAACTATGGTCACAGGTGTGTGTCTTTCTCCACTGTTAATTCCCAGTGTGTGTATTGTCTAGCAAGGCGCTGCTATGGTGCAGGAAATTACAGTATAAACAGACTTGGCACCAGGTTGAACAGGGAGATAATTGTGCCCTGGGACCTGCAGGTAGAAAGGTGTGCTCAGGGTCTGATCAGTCTCAGTTAAGACTCACTTCCTATCCTCTGCTTGTTTTCCAAGATCATTATTATCCAATCACTGCAGGTAGTTTCATTTGGGTAGCCAACAAATTGCTTATAGGCTTTGAGGAGGAAAAGCATACGTCTGTAGACACTGAGCCAATGTAGGAAGACAGGAAGTACTTATGAAGTGAACAGTGGACCTCCTGGAGAGGAGATGAAACGGCTAAACAGAATTACAGTTCTGATGACTGATATGCAAACTACTGTCCTCTTTGATACTATCCATCGCAGGCATATTTAAGGCTACCGCTAGCCCACAAGTATTCAAATCATGATATTTTTATAGTTGCACATTTTCCTGAGAAAAATTATATGATAAAAATGAAAAACACTATGCGCCATAACAACCAAATGCAGAAGAATAAAGCAAGTCGTGGCAATTTTGAAGAAGTAGAATGTTCCACCTGACAGGAAAGATAGATACCTCATCAAAATCCCCCAAAACGGAGACCTGAGGGAATGCAAGAACTATCAGGGAATAATGCTCCTCTCTGTACCAGGAAAAGTGTTCAACCACATCCTCCTTGAAAGACTAAGGGAGGCTGTGGACAAACACTTGAGAGAAAACCAGGCTGGCTTTGGAAAGGGAAGATCATGTGGGGACCAAATAGCTACCCTGAGGACAATAATAGAACAGTTGGTTGAGTATCTCAGTCTACATAAATTTTGTAGACTATGAGAAGGTCTTTGACAGTGTAGACCGTAAGGCATTATGGAAGCTGATGGCACATTGTGGCATCCCAGACAAGTACATCAATATCATACACAACACCTATGAGGGAATGCAATGCCAGGTCTTCCATGAAGGAATTTCACCGGAAAAATTCCGAGTATTGACTGGGGTACAGAAAGGATGCGTGCTGTCTCCATTCCTCTTTCTGATTGGAATTGACTGGATAATGAGGCAAACACTCAATTAACACACGGGTATTCAGTGGTCCCTAACAGAACATCTCAGGGACCTTGACTTTGCAGACAGCCTGGCTCTGCTGTCTCACATGCAGCAACAAACGCAAGTCAACACATCCACAAAAATATCAGCTCAGGTTGGGCTACAAATCAACACACAAAAGGCCAAAATCCCAACTAAGACAGAACAATAAATGCAACACCGAGGGCAAAGCAGGGAACTGCACCTTGGAAGAGGTCCAGCACTTCACCTACCTTGGAAGTGTGATAAGTGTGGATGGGGCCACAGATGCTGATGTGAGAGCAAGAGTAAACAAGACCCAAATCAACTTCAACAGTTTGTAAAACATCTGAATAACAAAGAATCTCTCTCAAAACCAAGCTCCACTGTAAAAGCCATTTTGCCATACGGTGCTGAGACATGGCGAACAACCAAAAACATGCAAAACAGACTCCAAACTTTCAACAACCGTTGTCTGCAAAGAGTCCTCGAAATCTACTAGCTTGACACCATCACAAACCTCAAACTCCGGGAATCAAGCAAGAACAAATAGCAATAAGTGGAACTGGATCGGTCACACACTCAGGTCAAGCAACAAAATCACCCAACAGACCCTAGCTTGGAACCCCCAGGGCAAAAGAAAGAGAGGCAGACCAAGTCCACATGTAGGACAGACACAGAACAGGAAATGACGGCAGAGGGGCTAACATGGAAAAAAGAGGAAAGCAAAGGAGAGACCAAAATGGAGGCGGCTCGTCAATGGCCTATGTTCTAAAACAAATGCAAATGTAAGTAAGTAAGTAAGTAAATACGTAAGTAAGTAAGTGATGTTTTTGGAGCCAGAATGCACAAAATGGCAGACTGAGCTGGCAGGAGACCTTTACCAACAGATACTCAAAAAGCTAAAACCTAGGTTCAAATATGGTTTTTGTTCAGTAGTAAGGAAGGTGCAGATTCAGCAGTCCTGGCAACCCTGTTTCGTTTCAAATAGATCTCTAGGATTCAGATTGGTCAAACATATCGCCATCAGTAAGTTAAACATAAAGCAAAAAAAAACAAAACAGGATTGTACCTTTAAATTGTTGTAGTCCGCACAATATGCTTGCACAGGAAATAACAGTCTGTAATGTCTTGACGCATGCTCAATAATCCAGGTAAGGAAATCACAGACAGTTGAATCAGTTCATCCGGACATAACGTTTATTGGGAGAAACTTTCAGAAGAGAAACTTAGATGAGCGACAAAAGGTTTCTCCCAATAAACGTTGTGTCCAGATGAACTGATTCAACTTTTTGTGAACAGTCTGTAATCCTTCGGTACATTTTTGCTAGGGTGACTAATCTAGTGTTTTCCAACCCAGTCTTGAAGTAACAACCCTTGTCCTGCAGATTTAATTTTCAGCCTTGCACACGCAGGCCTGCTTGTACTTACTCAACAGGTGCACTCTATCTGTGCCTTGCTGGCATGCTGCATACATGGCAGCAAGGGCTGGCTGGGAAAACCATATAAATGGAACGCTGGTGTCAGATATTACCTCGAATCCCAATGATCGTCAAACAATGACAGGTAGTGTGGCACAAGCTGCGGTAACGCTATTGGTTGAGGATGAGTTGTCTCGATTCAACAACTTCTCCATTTGGATTCAGCCATGCCAAGCCATGTAAACAGATATACGTTTTATCAGCCTCCATTGTTTGCTGGTACACGTGGTACTTTGTTTACTTGCCGCACTAGCCATCGATTCAGGTAGGCACAGGTGGAACGTGTTGTTTCATGCGCTAAAATTAAATGGTGTGGAAACCATGCCCATCTGCCACAAAGCAGCACTGTGCTGGTCAGGTTTAAGAGCACGCTAGATCGCTCAGAATTTAATTAGATCAGATTTGGCACTCCTGAATTGGCTTGGTAAGTGCAAGCAGGCCTACTTATACGGGATTACAAAAAAAACCCAAACTAATCTTCAAGACGGGGCGGCCTACTTGAGGACTGGGTTGGGAAATACTGGACTAGCCAAATGCTCATTATCATTCAGCACTTTTTTGTGCGTCTCCCAACACATCTGCCATAAGATGTGAATGACTGAAGAAGATCTCCACCTAAATTGACTTTTAGGTTTGTTTTCTCAAGGGAAAAAAAGACATTTCTCTATATTTCCCCAAGATCTTATTCACTGTAGCTTGATATTTTTTGTGTTATAAATGTCACAAGATCAAAGAAATGCAATCCCATATAATTCAACAAATACCATTTTTAGAGATGTTGGGCAAAGGCATCAACGTTGTTGCATCGAACACCTACCTTACACAATTCTGTAATTCAAAAATAGCGCTCGTTTTGAACATGACTGTGCATATTTTTTGGTGAAATGTAATTCAGTTTTTGTGAATCTTGTTGAGAGTTCCTTTAATCCCGAGGAAATATGATTCGAAACACAATAACAATTTGAGTTCGATTCATTATTATGGATGTGCGCGTTTCCTTCTCTGCAGGTTCCACCCTTCTGATCAGCTTTTGGCGTACGGCCTCTGAGGAGAAACACCGACCTCTGTTGTAAAGGCTTTAACTTAAGTTGTGTCAACTACCCGTGGTCAAAAAGAGCGATGCGAGTAGATGCTGAGGAGGAACTACAAACACCAGCCTGCTTGGCACCACACTACACTAATCCACCATGGAAAGATAATTCCTCCCAAGTCGGGACACATTCCCTCTGGCCACAATGACCTCAACACAAGGGCGATGTCACAGCACTCCATCCATCCTGTTTAACCGTTACCAGCGAAGCCCCTATCTACCCAGTAACCTTACACCAGCCAGGGTCGTCACAGACAAGACACACATGGACAATTCCCCTGGAAATAAAAAACTAATCCCTCCACACACGTGCACAAGAAAGAAAAAAAAATCACAAGCGTTGCACTCGCCTTATTCGAGGTGGCACTGCTCTCTTCAAAATTATCAGGACAAAACAGGTGTAATGAGCTTGAAAATGTCAGCCCTCCTGTCATTAACCTTGTGCATTGATCCGGCGCTGACAGAAAGACTACTTATGGGCAGGAAGGGGGCGACCCATCTGAAAGATTAGAGAACAAGCCTTGTTATAAAGATTGCTGTAAACTGTCAGGCCGTGAATCTTTTGGGCTAGGTAACAATTTCCCGCTAGTTTTTTGTGCGTTTGTAACATCTGCCTTAGTTGACAGCTTGAGGTTAGAAGGGCCAAGCAATGCGTTACCTAATCCTGCAAACAGCCTCTCAAAGCGTTGGCCTAGTGTAAAGAATGCCTAATCACAAAGCTACTAGTCATTAGGTCTTAACTTTTTTGAAGTTGGCATAAGACAGAAGGTTGATTGACAGGCGTAAGCAAGCAAAGATCTGTATCCTCACCACTTTGGCTACTCGCACCCTGAGTAAATATCAGTGTATAAAGGCACGTGTGCCATATCTACACCCATGAAATAATCTTCTCGGTTCTGCTGGCAGCAGTGAGAGATCAGGGAAGGGAACGCAGTAATGAGTAGCAGCGCCGCTCTAACCCGCTTCCTCTTCAAAGGCAGAGGTGAGCCGCAGGCCGAGGGAACCCCCAACATCACAGATTCTCAGCATCTATCTAAAGACTTCCTGCCACAGCGAACACCAAAAACGGTACTTTCATTCATGACGGGATCGGATTCCAATTACAGGAAGCCTCGCTGCCGACAAGTGAGCGCCGCTCGACCAGTATTATCTCCACTCTTGTCAGCCTTATGATGATCTCATTCTTGCCGTCTTCTGACGCGTTTGTGTTTGCCTACTTGATCCGTTTTTGTTTTAATCGCGCAACTGTACTTCTTGGATTTTCAAGGGCGCCTGAAATGATCAATGGTCTTGGGTCTAATCCGGCAGAATTGATGTGCTGTATTGTTTTCGGTTTAATAAGGCTGAGCAATGAAGATAAGTGGGAGTACAGTGGGAACAATAGGCAGTGGCACCAAAGAATACAGCTATAGTACGAGGCTGATATGGCGACGCTGACACTGACTGCATTAACATGAACCTCCATCCATCTATCCATCCATCCATTATTCAAACCGCTCATCCTTACTCAGGGTTGCAGGGATGTGGGAGCCTATCCCAGCAGTCATTGGGCGGCAGGCGGGGAGACACCCTCGACAGGCCGCCAGTCCATCCCAGGGCCCACACACACACACACACACCTAGGGACAATGTAGTCCGGCTGATTCACCTGACCTACACGTCTTTGGACTGTGGGAGGAAACCGGAGCACCTGGAGGAAACCCACGCAGACACGGGGAGAACATGCAAACTCCACACAGAGGACGACCTGGAACGACCCCCAAGGTTGGACTACCCCGGGGTTCGAACCCAGGACCTTCTTGCTGTGAGGCGACCGCGCTAACCACTGCGCCACCGTGCCACCCTAACATGAACCTAATTATCTAAAATACTTTCGTTGAGTATGGGAGCTGTAGAAGGCTTGGTACATAGACAGGGTGAAGAAAGCCTGTGTTAAGATTACGTTTTTCGTGCAATTTTGCGTGTTGTGATCTGTCACTGAATATGCATCCTTCCATATATGCCTCAGATGGAGTTGGTTATTTCTGTCCAATCAGAAACTGCAATTATATGATCCCCATTGTATGGGAATGTTGCTCTTATTTAATACTCCCTCATTTTAACTAGTGTTGAGACTTGAGGTAAGAAGTCTTTTTGTAAATTGAGAATGTAACTGTAAAATAAATAAATAAATAAAAACACCTACTTCCTCTAATTGAGGGAAGACACAAATATTACATTTGTTTGTTTACATGACCCATGTTTTGCAGCATAATAGCAGTCTCCCAACAACCAAAATTTTCACAGAGGCCAGCGAACTTCAGTTTTGTTCTGGAGGTGAGGCACCGGTCCCTGCAGATACACACACGTGTCTACTGGTTAGACCTAAATCAAGATATGAACAACAGATAACCCAAACACCGACGGGATTTTGACACGGGTGACCTTGATTTAAAACAAATCCGCAAGGCAAAGGCAGCAGATGACCTTCAGCCGCTAGCGTCTGCCTCATCTGGCCCCTTGACAAAAGACACTTGCAGCCAAACATCGCAGTGATGAGAAGGGTAACCAAGCATCACTCCATCCATCATCATATTACGCACATTAGCCTAGTTTCATTTACTTCTCAGAGATGACTGCAGACACACGAGGGCACATAAAAACATGGAATGCAACCAATTAGTCGGTGCAAACAGCAAAGGTCAGCCAGTAATTTACCAATTCAAGGGTACTTATTATTCCTTTCAGTGCACTAATGAGGACTGTGTCCATTACACTCTCCTCTTTCACTCCACTGATGTTAAAAAGCCGACAAATAATCCGCGTTGCCATGCTGTCAGTGCAGCCTCTAAGTTTAACAGAAACAGGAGAATAATAAAATGTGCAGACCAAGAAGGAGAGACGGGGAAATATTTGCAGCAGCCATGTGTGCTCATTCACAACCCTTACCGCTTACCCAAGCAAATGCCGAATACTGGAAGCAAACCAATTCACCTATCGGGGCCATTCTTCTGCCCGAGGGGAACAAACAGGGGGCAAACAGCTGGTAAGCGTGAGAAACGGTGCCGGGCTCTGAGCAGGTGGTGCTGCGTGATGGGCCGGGAGGGTGCAGGGGAGCGAGGAAGAAAAATACACAGGGGAGACGGGACACGCACTGGCATATGGCTGGAGAAACAGCAGAGGCCAACAGGAAGAGGGAGCTGCTAGCTTTTCCCACCTAGCCGTGCCGGGAATGACAGCTGAAAAGAAAGCGCCTCGCGAGCCCAGTGTGACAAATAGCGGCGTGTTGAAAACCCTTGCCGGTTGTACATATCGCCTTTGAACAACTGGGGGTATGCCGGCGCAGCGGTTGCTTTACATCTTATTGCATAACAGTTCTAGCTGGAGTTTTGAACCAGGCTTTTATGTCGTCATCAAATGTAACTTTTCACGTCTAAAAACCTTGAACATGGCACAATAAGAACATTCGGCAACAACGTTTTACTTCTAAATGACCAATGCTGTTTGGTTTTTTTCCCACAACTGTTCTCAATTAGTCTCCGAAAGTGTGAGAGAGCGGTCTAGTCCTCAATGTTCATGAGCTGACCTTTAGTGACAAGTACACACAAGAGTCGACGGCTAGTGTGGGCGGGGCTTCAGATTTTGATGATTTGATCTGATTGGCTGTATGTTAATGAGTGTATCTGGCAGGGGAAAAAAAAGATTGGTTGAGAGCGGCTCAACTAAGGGGGGGGGGCTCTTTTTACAAACAATAGCACTGGTTTTGCTCTTAGATGATTGTTTAGAGAGAAGATGCACTTATGACCTCTGATGGCGAGCGGTTCTCCTGATTTCCTACGTGAAATACACTTATTGTAAGTCGCTTTGGATAAAAGCATCGGCTAAACGACTGTAACGTAATGTAACATAATTACGAGGGGAAAACTAGAAAGACGTTTTTCTTTTTTCTCAGTAAAAAGATAAAGTAAATAAATGCATAATAATTAAAGTAAATAAGTGATTATACAAAACAGTGGCATATCAATTTCAGTCTGAATTCAAGCTTAATGCAATCGAAGTGCTAAAGAACTGAACAGCTCTAAGAGGCAAAGTTCAACGAGGGAAACATGTCAGGAAAACGTCATGTCATGTGATATATAATAGGAAAACATACGTCATGTGATATATAACAGGAAAACGTCATGTCATGTGATATATAACAGGAAAACGTCATGTCATGTGATATATAATAGGAAAACATGTCATGTGATATATAATAGGAAAACATGTCATGTGATATATAGTAGGAAAACATGTCATGTGATATATAATAGGAAAACATACGTCATGTGATATATAATAGGAAAACATACGTCATGTGATATATAATAGGAAAACATGTCATGTGATATATAATAGGAAAACATATGTTGTGATATATAATAGGAAAAATATGTCATATGATATATAATTGGAAACATGTCATGTGATACATAATAGGAAAACATATGTAATGTGATATATAATAGGAAAAGGTGTGATGTGATATATATATATATATATTAGGAAAACATATGTCATGTGATATATATTAGGAAAACATGTGTCATGTGATATATATACTTATATATATGTATATAATAGGAAAACGTGTCATATGGTATATAATAGGAAAACATGTCATGTGATATATATATATAATAGGAAAACGTCTGTGATATATATATATATATATAATAGGAAAACGTGTCATATGATATATAATAGGAAAACATATGTCATGTGATATATATATATATACAAAATAGGAAAACGTGTCATATGATATATAATAGGAAAACATATGTCATGTGATATATATATATATATATATATATATATATATAATAGGAAAACATGTCATATGATATATAAGAGGGGGAAAAAATCTAAGTGTAGTGGTTGCATTTCATGTTCCCTAAAACCTTACCACTTAATGGCCGTCACACACTAAACCTCAGTTACAGTTTAGTAACAGGAACTGTACAACTATTCAAACTGAACAGATGCATTGACTTCCTTAAAGAACAGGCACCCAAATCAATCAGTGGCTCCTGCTGTGTCATCTTACAAATGAGACTGAACCGGCCGTGCCAATCTTACTGAGCCCAACACAGATGGCACTTCAGAGAGTACCGACATTGGTTCGCCCACATTAAGTCGGGCTTGTAAAAGCACTAATTAAGGGCTAGAGCTGGTTTGGTGATGCCACCAAGCGTTGCATTTCTTGGTCAACATGAAAAATCAAAAGTGTTAATAATAATATCGATACCCTTCACCGCGCTCGGGTTTAAAAACAACGTGAAATGACATTATTCTGCCATTTCTCAACGCCTTTCTCATCCAATAGCCTCAAAAGGGTAAATCTTGCTTCTCTGCACTACAGCCTCTTATCTGGTCCATTCAAAAACACCGTAAAAGAGCAGCATCGGAGAGCTGCTCATTATCCCGTCTCACGCCAACAATGGATGTCATGGTACGGCGAGATGGCTTCACTACATAGCAGCGGTATCCAATACCAACATAATTAGGGTCACACCCCGTTGCAAACTCCAAAGTGCACCGGGCACGTCACAGGCAGCGCGGTCACTCGGTGTGGGAATGGGCCTGTGATGAGTTGCTGCTGTAGCAGAGGGGACCGGCGTGCTTGCCTGGGATCGCAAAATTGGTTGCAACTGTATGGGCTGTAGCACCTCTATTTCCTGTCCATCTCTCTCCAGCCTGCGATCTAAAACTAACGAAAAGAAAAAAAAATATATATATCTACTGAACAGAAGTGGGCAGTCAGTGTGCTTGACTATACTGAGTACTTTAACTTCAAGAGGGTGCAGCTACCTAGGGGGATTTAACAGGGTTTAGGCTAAACTTGGCCCACACGCTGGAGATCACTTTTGAAAATGTATTTCAATGCAACGGGGTCCCCCCCCCCGCCTGCCGCCCGGCGACTGCTGGGATAGGCGCCCAGCATCCCCGCGACCCCGAGAGCAGGATAAGTGGTTTAGATAACGGATGGATGGAGAACAATGCGTAGCCCAAAAACTGTTAATTAGAGAAACAATTAGAGCTGCCGGAAAAGTCTGGACGCCAACACCGACCGTAGTATTTTCCTTTTTTTTCTTCTTCTTCTTCTTCTTCTTTGTCGAATGATCACACATATTCTGGGGAAGAGTAAGATTTTATGCGTCGTCCGCTTTTTGGAAAAACAACGAGTTCCTAACTGAATCCTAAAAATAAAAAGCTTTTCTGACTGAAAACGCCTCTATGCTAAAAAGGAAGCCAAAAACTTTGACAGCTTTTTGATCAATAGTGTTCTCAGTGGCGGGCCAAGGTGCCGTCTCAGTGTTGGGGACGTAGTCGTGTACAGCGGCATACAGAACAGCAGCAGGGACATGGTCCATAGTCCATAGAGTGGATAGAATATCCTGTCAACCAATCAATCATTTCCTGCAACTGCGCCTTGACTGACTGAATATCAGCCATACTTATCACCTCACTTCATTTAGCCTATGAAGCTACACCCCCGCTACCCCCACCCTTATGTCACCCGCCCCGAACACACCCACTGCAGAAAACACCCTGCAATTCAAACCCGCTAACCTCTATTTTTCACAAGCAGGGTAATCCTTTATCAAGGAAAAGACGAACAATGGCGTCCGCGTGGCGTGGCGGTCTATTCCGTTGCCTAGCAACACGGGGATCTCCGGTTCGAATCCCCGCGTTACCTCCGGCTTGGTCGGGCGTCCCTACAGACACAATTGGCCGTGTCTGCGGGTGGGAAGCCGGACGTGGGCGTGTGTCCTGGTCGTTGCGCTAGCGCCTCCTCTGGTCGGTCGGGGCGCCTGTTCAGGGGAGAGGGAGAACTGGGGGGGGGGAATAGCTTGATCCACCCATGCACTACGTCCCCCCGGCGAAACTCCTCACTGTCAGGGGAAAAGAAGCGGCGGGTGACTCCACATGTATGGGGGGGGGGGGAGGCCTGTGGTAGTCTGCAGCCCTCCCCGGATCAGCAGAGGGGGGTGGAGCAGCGACCGGGACGGCTCGGAAGAGTGGGGTGATTGGCCAAGTAAAATTGGGGGAGGGATCCAAAAAGGAAAAGATGAGCAGCGGTCTGTAGGGCTGGTCTGACCAGGGGATTACCCGGGAGCAGTGGTACCAAACCCTTGAGAGGAAGAGACCGGGTTCCCTTATCTGTGTGATAAACATAAAGACAAATCGAGACAGACCTCTTGAGACAAAAATCGATCACGAGCCCTATCACCGGACGGAAGAGAGAACGGCCACCGCTGTCAATCAACGGTAGGACCGTTGATCAGTGCAGGCCCGACTACACTAACGCTCACGTGACATACGCCCCAATGGAGGCATTCCCCTCATCAAGGTCTTGTCGTTGATATGACAACAAGCCTCCCCCCCCTCTCAAATCACACGTGGAAACGAGGATAGACTATGCAAAACTCACAGTATGCAGAGCAGGACAATGCATTTATATAACACCGCTGTCGTGATGTAAGACTCACTGGATCTCGTCAGGGACTTCGGTTCTGGTAATATCTTAAAACTTTTTCATTCGCTGCTGTCGAAGGCCGCAGTACAGCGAAGTGACAAAACTCCCTGAACTTATCCGACCGTTTTAGTGAAATGAACAGCCAACGTCTCTTCCTGCACGGCCATCACGTCTGCGTCACTAACGATCCTCTCGCCTCATCTTCCCGTGTATTAACGTCTCGTGAAAGCGCCCGCGATACACCGCCACGTCATCGACAGAGGCGCTCGGTCGAAAATATCGCGATGGTTCATTTTTGGTCATCGCCACCCCCGGCCCTCGCAGTACATAGCCTAACTTTTTTCTCTTTTGCTCATAAAGTTCAGGATTAAATTAGTCGTGCAGCCTCTCCGGACAGGCTTATAAATCTCCGAACCATCTTATCATCCCTCTTAGGGACAACAACCTCGCTCTTTCCCGGGCAAGCCGAAAGCCGCCCTCTTATCGCATTAATCCGGATAACTTCACTTTGGAGTCTCTGCGACGGCGGCGGGAATAAATTAGCGTACGCCCAACCCCGATTGGATTAAAAGCCGGCAGTGGGCCTCGACCCCCTGCCCCTCGCAGCAGCCATCAGCAGCCGCTCTGCCTTACTGAACGTGTCGGTCTACAGGCACATAAATAAACAAGGTAAACAAGCCGTAAAATCGGTCCGTGCGACGCGCCACTTGTTTCGACGTCGACCGTCAAATCCTCACGTCTGACGCGTGTGCACGCTTGCCCTCCTTTACAAGATCTGTTTACTCACAATGAAACCTACACATCACGCCACGCTCCAAGATGGGAGCGTCTGATTGGACAGCTGAGTCAACAGCGGTCCGGTGCAGACGGAGGGGTTGTGTCTATATAGTCTTACAACCTGCCCTGCAGCCGTACGGACTCGGGCCCCACTGTACATGCATTCAGCTGGGGAGGGGAGCGGCCATACGAGCCGGCCAACAGACGGTCTGTGTGTTGACAGAGCACACGTTGTGGAACGTGTCCGGTTAACCGGCTCTACAGACAATAAAGGCATGTACACATGTGCGGGGGGGCCATATTAGCCACGAAGTCCCGAAGGGGGTGGAATTTCCATACTGCAATGCAGGACTCAGATCCCCCCCCCCCGATTTTTTTGCCTGTCACAGAACCGCCAGAGCGCTGTCACATGCCGACAGGCTCATGTCAGGGAGCCGCTGCAGCCACACTTCACTGGGCAATGACACAATATGACAGACTAACACCCCCCACCCCCACCCCCCCAAAAAAAAGAAATAACGCTGCTTGAGCAGACTTAAGTGAAATGTATTAGGAGGCACCTCTGCTCTGCTCAAGCAGCCGCAGTCACCTTGCTAAATCACTTACAGTCTGAACAGGCCAACTTATTTTGGGATAGAGGAGAATATCACATCTGCAGGGGGAAGTGAATGTGTTCCAGTGAAACAGCAGGGGTTGGAGGAGACCCAGGCAAGTCCGCTCTAACAGCCACTTAACCTGCAGGACAACCTCAGAATCACCCCCCCCCCTCCCCCGTCGCACGGCGAGGCCGTGGACATTTCATTTTCTCCAAGCCCTGGACCGGAGTGTGATTAAGAGAGGAAAAAGGACAGAGGCAAGAGAGAGCCGGTTGGGTGGGGGCGGAGGGCTGTCATAAGGAAAGAATTCCAGAATCACAGCAACGCCGTTCCTTTCCACCGAGTAGTAGGCGCAGTCCCGAGCTGCCCTGAACTCCACTTCCTCATATTTCCCGGCCCCCCCCCCACCCGCCCTATTCTGCTCCATCCTGTCCCTCCACCTCCCTCAGCAGGCGGTTCCTGAAAAGGCTCTGAGGTTGGGTTTTTTTTTCTCCCTTTGCTGAGGGGGGACGATAGCTGGACTGTGGTGAACAGTGGAGCTTCACATGCACAAACCGACCTTCCTTGCTGGCGTGAAAGCGGCGACTTGTGCAGCCGAGCGTGGGCCGGCTCTTCATGGCAGCTTTCTTTTTTTGTTGTTGTTGCAGGAAACCCGTGAGCCAATTGTGAATGGGAAAACACCCGCAAGGGGGGGAGGAGGAGGAGGAGGAGGAAGAGGAGGAGGAGGGGGGGGGCGGCTGAAGATTTGACTGTGCAGTCTGACATCATCAAAAGTATGGGGTTCCATGTTCCCTGCTAAGCATGCCTGCGTGGAGCGTAGTCCCGCATGCACCCGAGTGTTCCGGTCTGGAGGCACGCGCAGAGACGCGCGACTATACGGCACGCGCTCCTCAACCACACGGGAGTTCTGCTGCACCGCCACACACACACGCACACTGCGGCTCACACACACACGCACGCGCGCACGCGCGCGCACCACACGCTGTAGGGGAGCAGTAGGTAAAGCAGAGAAAGAGCCATTTATCAACTAAATAAAAATACGCCTGGCACCGCCACGTAACATGAACAAGACAACTGTGCACCAGCTATATATATCTACAAGACATGATCCCTCCGCGGCCGCGGCCAAACCCGCGCCAACAGCCACTGCAGCTGTCGCCGCTCTTCCGGGGCAAATCCTGACATAGTTCTAACATGTGGAGGCAATGAACGCGGCCGAGACGGTCCCGCGCCAGACCGACCCAAAAGCAGCGCCCCCTATTTAAAGAAAAAATAAATGCACCGGCGAGGGAACACGGCCGGAGAAGTTGAAGGGTTCCCGGTAAGGGATCGTACGGTTTTTCGGCCATGTCTGGAGCTTGGAGAGGTGTCTGGGGCGCCGGGCCGGGCTGGGCCGGGCCGGGCCGGGTCGGGTCGGGCCGGGCCGGGTAGGTAGGGTAAGAGCCAGCCGGGATGTGGCGGGGCTTCCAGCAGACCGCTCCTAGAAAACTGCATTGCCGCTGACCAAAAAAAAAAAAAAGACTCGCACACGGACCGCCCGAACCGGCTTATGTCCTCACACGCATACACACGCATACACACGCACACACACGCATACACACGCACTCACACACTACCTGAATGACTACCCCCCCGCATCCCAACGAGGTGCACTATAAGGAATCGCAATAAAACCCACGCATCCGATATCTTCAGGCTAGTTAGCTTTACTTCCTTAGCCAGCCCGTATTCTCCACCACCACCACCACCTCCTCCACCACCACCGACGCCGCCGGGGAGCCGTCCTGCCCCAGCTCCTAGCGCCCCAAAGGTGTGCAGCCGGAGCTCCTGCGGACTTACCGGTCTTATGTGCTGATGGCGTCGCTGTGAAGACGCGACAAGCGCGGGGAGGCTGCCCGCCGCCGCTCCGCCGCTCCGGGACAAGAGAAGTACAGATCTGCACACTTTGGCAGCCATCTCCGTAGTGAAAGCTCTCGCTGAGGAGGCGAACGCTGTGTGGGCAGACCAAGACGAGACCGAAGCACAAGAGGGTGGATGGTGGGCGGGTTGCGGGGCTGGACGATGGCTTCATACACATGCCCAGTGTTGCACCAGTACTCAGTGTGGAGCTTGCTCGAGTCCTATAATATGCACATTTTGAAGCCAAATACTCGGACGCGGTTGTGAAGCGAGTGTCACTGTTTTGCCGTGAGGCTGCGAGGGTCCATGGTTCTGACACAGCAGAGGGCTAATGTGGAGAGAAGGCGGGAGGGGGGAGGGGGGGCTGCTTATAAGATAAACCAGCAAAATAATACATTAGCGTCTCACTTGGGTGCACTGTGCTGCAAACATGGCATGGGAGTAATTCGGGTTGGCCTAATCCTGGGGAGTCTCGAAAGTTTGCACTTTTCCCAGACCAATCTAGCTGAGCGTATCCAAGCAAATTGACCGTAAAGTTAGAAAGGGCTATTAAATCTCGTCAGTATATGAACGCTTCGTGTGAATAATGCATAGACTCGTATGGCGCTTGGCAGCAGTGTTGTGGCCAGTGCAATATGTGTGTATGTATGTAGACTACCACCTATTGAGGTGTTTTTGTGCATGGATTGCGCAATCTTATTCAGATATAGAGCTTAACCTCTGGCCCCGTATTGCTAGCCTGCACTGCATAGTTATTTGGCACACTTGCACAGTGCCAGCTTTCACATCAAACATCTCCGGGCGCCCTAGGGGTTTGCAGAATCTCGTCTGAATGTCCCCGGGTGAAGCTACGTCTTGCCAACGTCTCTGTCATTGGCTTTGCCACCTTTTCTATTATGACCGTGCCTATTAATAGTTCGCCCTCCAGTCCCTTCTGTGGCTGTGTTGCAAAGGAGACCGAGATCAAATCTAATTCCACTGATGGACAGTAACTTTGAAAAGCTGTGGGCCGCCGCCTCGCTGTGTGCAGCCGCGTCGACACGTTTCAAAGGTCCTCGCTCACATTAGCAGAAAATGGCTGTAATAGGCTCCATTATGGCTCCTTTGGTCAATGGTTGTCGAAAAGCCTCGGCCCCGGCGGAACGCGGCCTGTTTTCCTTTACGGTTGGCCGAGTCGGTCACATGACAGGTTCTCGTGCATCCAGAGGTCTCTGTTGGAATTGCTGTGATGACATGTGCCTCGGTCGTGGTTGTGAATATCGTACTGTACTCTCATTGGAAGGCTTCTAATGGGGCCTGGTGTTTCCTTGCCCGGATGACTTGCCACATGCCTGCGTTTCCTCAGGTGCAGTCTACCATACTTGCGTGGGCGATGTAATTTAAATGCAAATTCTCAGGCATGGACAAAGACCTGCTCAAGGCCTTGGTGCTGCATTGATTCAAAGCACAAATCCCGGTGTGGTGTCTGAGAGAGTCCTGTGCCAAGTACAGTTTTTCATACACATTTACTGTACAGCCGTTAAACAGCAGTGCCCACGGCTGACTGAAAAATAACTTCCAGGTCGGTTTTCAGTCAAGTAAATTGCAGCTTGGTGAGAGGTTGCACGACTTGTCTGCATTGTGCGATGCCCGCTGCTGTTTACAGCCCCGACCAACTCGGGTCACATGACGGATCTATTAAAAGACGAACACCTGTTTGATGAGTAACAGAGTACAGGACATGAAATGTGTCTGCAACCTTTATGTGCCTTGTGGGTATCTGGTCTTGCAATTAGTTGGGCATGCTTATCATGACGGATTAAACGTAGTCTTTAGATGGCTCACGTTCTAGCACGGTGCCTGTGGTCTCAACTCTGAAATACACATCGACACAAGTGAGACAAAACTGTTTTCCAATACTTCTTGCACCATTTTGTAAGCGATCATATCTCAAGGTCAGAGGTGGATGAAGGAGTTTTGTATGTGGGGGCATGCGCCAGTGTGTGTGTGTGTGTGCTGGAAAAACCACTGATAACACACCGCTGGAAAAGTTTCAGCATCTGACAATCGAGCTGCGCCCATGGCTCCACAGAACAGGTCGCACCCAACGTATGCAAATACGGTGTGCTCCGTTCCACCGTTCGCTCTAATGCAGTACCAAGACCAGGTTCATATACACTCTGAGCACAGAGGTGGCGTGGCAGAGTACGCCGCCTTTATTTGTTTCCCACTTACACACCCACACGCATATTCACAATCATACACGCACAAAACCTCACACACAAAATGTGCCGCGGACCCGGACGGCTGAAACTGGAGCTCGCTTTTGTCTGCAAACACACTCGCTCGCTCCGGGGGCCACGACTTTCACCCGAGACATCTTTTGTCATCGCACATTGTCATGGACGATGGGTCAGATTTCACCTGCGTCTCCATGCCACCGTGGGCCTTAACTCGCCTTGGGCCCGTGCCAGCTACGCTATATTCTGTAAAACCGGCAGCCTAGTCCGGGGTGGCCGCCTCTGCATTCCCATTTGTGCTGTTATTAATGTCGTGTTCGGGAGTGAGACACCCTGTTTAAAGGTAACACGAGCCAGATTGCTCCCCGCGGTGGTAGCAGTTGATCCACTGCTAGCAGTTGATGCACTGCTAGCAGTTGATCCACTGCTAGCAGTTGAGCTGAGGAGGCCCTTCTACCCGTTTGTCTTATCACTGTCTCCACCTTTGCACCGCCACAGTCGCTGGCGTGCCAGCAAGCCGTGTGGTATTCTATGTATTGCACAACTCCATCACAGCCAAAGACAGTGAGACGACATGGAGGAGCAAGGGATTAAAAAGATCCAACACATCCAACCTAAATCCTTGCTAATGACCAGTGCTCAAGTCAGAGCACTGGAAACCTAAGCAGGAGAGAGAATGCCAGTCAGCTTGGAGGCTTCACATTTACAACTTTACATTTACAAATGTTAACCGATCCTTAAGTGCTAAGAACAAGCCCAGGGTATCCTTTTACCATAGCATAGCATAGCATAGCATAGCATAGCATACCACGCCATATACAGTACTTTATAGCCATACCATGACTGCATGACTCTTTCAGGCATGATGATGGTGCTAAAAGCACTTTGGCCATGCATTCTTTCATAGCCGTAAACTCTTTCCCCTCACGGTCTAACTGACGGAACTCAGGAAATAAGGGACAATCTATAAATGTAAATTCTGTATTATTCAACGGGTCTTAAAATATCAAGGACGTTCAATCTAGATGATTTCCCCTATCCAATTCAATCCGTGTAAATTAAGGGGAGGATACAGATTGAAGAAGGGCTCTAAAGAGAAACAACGATGATTTATATATATATATATATATATATATATATATATATATATATATATATATATATATTCATCAAAAAGACATGCATGTTAGGGTTAATACTCCTGCCCCTGAGCAAGACAATGGAAAGAGGAACAGGAGTTGGTCCCCGGGTGCTGCAGCTGCCCACTGCTCCTATACAATAGGATGGTTTAAATGCAAGAATATAGTGTCAAATAAAGTGGTTTTCATTTTCATTTCTTCCATATACACATATGAGTTAACACTCCATTAGCAGCCATAACACTGATCAGTCTTCCGTCTCTCTGAAACACTGACAAAATTGTGAGGAAAAGAGGCCGGACAGCTTTTAAAGGAAGAAAAGGTGATTCAACGTTGATGTAAAATAAGATCAAATTGACATTTTCTAGGGCTTTTGGCATAAGTTTTTGAATAGGTGCATAACGTGACTGGGGAAATTGGCTAACAAGGTAAGAAAGTCAATTTTCATTTCACATTATCTGCATAAAACTTCAGCCAGTTGAGTCATGAATTGAGTATGTGAACAAATGTGGGCGTGAGAAATTATATTAGAGCCTTTGAGCAGTGTATAATGTGCAGTATATAACCGTGGTGGTGTTAAAGGGCTGGCCATCCTGGTTCAAGTGTGGCGAGAGTTGCAACCCCGCTTGTTTCTTCCTTCTGAAGAGCAACCCATCAGGAATGGTGCACCGGCCGAGGGACAGCCAGCCTATAGTGGAAATCGGCTCATTGATGGAAGGAGGGAAAGGAGGATGACATGAGTTGTGCAGGACAACAGATGGTCTTGAACTGGTAAACTGGCAGTCCAGTACAAAGCTGAGACCAAAAGGCCGGTAAAAGAACACACAGCTTGTTGCTCATTGAGAGGAACTGGGTGTGGCAGCTGACAGTTTACGAACTTCAACGACGTACAAACAAAAAAAAAGTGGAAAATGTCAAGTCAAGCCATGTTTATGCACAGAGCACATTCAAAAACAACCAACGTGGACCACAGGGGGCTGCACAATATCAAGTAAAGGAACGGACCGGGGCGTCCGGGTGGCGTGGCGGTCTGTTCCGTTGCCTGCCAACACTGGGATTGCTGGTTCGAATCCTCGTGCTACCTCCGGCTTGGTCGGGCGTGTGAGTATGTGTCCTGGTCTGGTTGGTTGGGGCGCCTGTTCGGGGGGAGGGGGGGGAATAGCGTGATCCTCCCACGCGCTATATCCCCCTGGTGAAACTCCTCACTGTCAGGTGAAAAGAAGTGGCTGAAGACTCCACATGTATCGGAGGAAGCATGTGGTAGTCTGCAGCCCTCCCAAGATCGACTTGGAAGAGTGGGGTAACTGGCTGGATACAATTGGGGAGAAAATGGGGGGGGGGGGTAATAAATAAACACATTAAATAAATAAAAGAAAGGAACGGACCAAGTGCTGCACCGTATCAATAAATAGGACTGTGGAGAAAAAGGAACAAAGCACTGTAACGAGGCCAAGACTACCCAGGACAAACAGTACGGGGAACACAGACGGACTTTTAAGTGGATTTAAAAGCGTCACCAGTTGGGGAGGACCTGACAGACAGAATCAGCTTGTTCCTCTACCGTGGTTGCACTGGACTAAGGAACAATGAAATCTGGTCACTGAAGGACGAGAAAAAATATTGCCTGGTCTGATAAATCCTGTTATTCTTAATGCTGTTGGGAGGAGCAGATTCTGGAAAGAATCTCACGAGCCAATGCAACTATCACACCGTGTGTCGAGATTAAAGGCCGGTGCAGTGGTTCACATTGGATCCCCTGATAAAAAAAAAAAATGGAGTGGGTTAGTATTTGAATGCTATGGGCTATCTAAAGCACCGGTGCCAGTCAGCTCTGTATCCACGGATGAATGGATTTTTTTTTTCAGCAAGATAATCGCGTGCCACAAGCGTAACGTGGCCCGAGAGTGGTGTCACGAACACGACAGCAGATTCGGTTTAACGCTGCAGCAGCCTGCCCTGATCTAAGTCCAATAGACCGCCCTTGGATGAAATGGCCTATTTGGACACCATTCCTGTGGAACACTTTCAACACCTCATTAAATCAATGCCTTGAAAATTTAAGCTTGTCTGAAGGTAAAAAGGGGTTTAACACAACACAGTGGTGGTGTGCCTTATACTTTATATACTCTATGCATCTTGTGTGTGTATTGTGGGCACGCTATGTATATAGTATATTGGTTGTGCACCTGCAGTGGATTGACTTCAGCGGAGGTTCCCCTTGTATTTAGTTGACATTAAACTAAAACAGTTGTTGCATGTTGTGTGTACCACGGTGAGTGCATGTGTACCACACCCAGTACCGGTGTGGGAAGATGGCGGCGCGAACCTATGTTGGCGGCGGCCTCACCCAGTACCGTCCATGCAGTGTCTTTGTCCACGTCTGCATCTGGGTTTTTGTTTGATGGCTGGGGTAGCTGGCGCTGGGTCGGCTGGGAGAGCCTGGTCTGCCACATCCTGTGGGCCTGAGACCACGGCCCAGCCTGGAGCTGCACCCGAGGAGGGAACACCGAGGGCGGTCTGACAGGATGCAGAGGCGGGGCAGGCTAAGCTAACTGCTAGCTCATGCAGACCGGCAGTTGCGATAACGCCGAAGGCAGTCAGGCGGCGGCCTCACCTAGCGTTGAGTCTGTTTTTGGTGTCGTGGTGTGGAGTGCGGGGAAGTGTGTTGAAAGTGTCTGGCTGGGAGAGCTGGCGTTGGATCGGCCCGGGGAGCCTGGTCTGCTGTGTCCGTGGTGGGCCCCAGGGACCACGGCCCTGCTTGGAGCTGCGTCCAAGGAGGAAACACCGGGGGCGGTCTGACAGGACGCGGAAGCGGGGCAGGCTAAGCTAACTGCTAGCTCATGCAGACCGGCAGTCCGACGCTCATCCTGGCGTTCGCTCTCTTGCACATCCATCCAGCCGTCCATATCTGAACCGCTTATCCTGCTCCCAGGGTCGCGGGATGCTGGAGCCTACTCCAGTAGTCATTGGGCGGCAGGCGGACAGACACCCTGGATAGGGCCGACACACGGTGAATTTTTTATTTTTTTTTGATAAGTTGGATATATGTGTTTTTGTAGTTTGGACATATGCGTTCTTGTAGTTTGCATGTGTTGGTGTCTGTGTTGCACGGCTGTGGGCTGAAATGTACCTGCAGATGGAATTAAATTACGAATAAATCTTCCTGAACGTGTTCCTGGATGTGTATTGTATATGTGATTGTGTTAAGCTGACGGCAAAATTCTCCCCTCTTGTCCCTTGGGCAAGATAAGACCGTATTCCTCTACTGTATAAGTTGCCGAGCTGGGTATATTTCATGAATTACATAAATGTCTTGCATTATGCAGCACCACCATGGATACCTGGGCCATGGAAAGGTAGTCATTACCGGGGTCTTTCTCAAATTGTGTATTTTTGAGAGAACTGACAACAACATAATACAGGGTTCGGTGTTGTGTTGTTCAATCTAATGAGCTATCCTCCGGAGGGCTGGGGGCACGGTGGAGAGGCTGCCTTATTAAGAGCAGCTAGAAAGAGAAAGGGAGAGAGGAAAATAAGAGGGGGGGGGGTTACTGAAACTGTCTGAACATAGCATGGTGACCAAAGATAAGAGATATAGCACCATAGGAAGAGCAATCAGACATTATTTACACGGCCTCAAGTGAACTTCGCTGAAAGTGGTGACACACCTGCATCAGCGACAGCAAAATCAGTGAACAGGAAACAGGAAACATCCGTCCATCCATTATCCGAACCGCTTATCCTGCTCTCAGGGTCACTGGAGCCTGTCCCACCAGTCATTGGGCGGCAGGCGGGGAGACACCCTGGACGGGCCGCCAGGCCATCACACAAACACACCTAGGGGCAATTTAGTATGGCCGATTCACCTGACCTACATGTCTTTGGACTGTGGGAGGAAACCGGAGTTCCTGGATGAAACCCACGCAGACAGGGGGAGAACATGCAAACCTCCACACAGAGGACGACCCGGGACGACCCCCCCCCCCAAGGTTGGACTACCCCGGGGCTCGAACCCAGAGCCTTCTTGCTGTGAGGCGACCGCGCTAACCACTGTGCCACCGTTGCCACCCAAACAGGAAACAGAGCTGAGAGAATAATCATAGAAACCTGATAATGTCCTTTGACCTCAAAAACCACATGGTGCATTTGTTGTTTTAGTAGAGACATTGCTCGAGGGGCACACTGACATAACATGCAGGCTGTGGTCTGTCTCGCTTGCCTGTTAGCTCATGGCAGCGCTCCGGTTATTAAATCTGGGCTCTTTACATATCGCGGATCTTCAAGGGAGAGTGGCGTTGCTATGTTTGCACTATTTTGCATTTTAGAGATAGACGTAAGACTAGTAAGCGTAATTGCACGTTGCCCTAGAGCCACAATGAAGCGTCGGCCAGGTTGGTCCAGACTTCTCTTTGTCTGTTGCTGGCACAGGGGAAAGAAACCTGCGGGTGACTGACGTGAGTAAAGGTTGTGTTGTAATAGACAACCCAGGCTGCGTACTACGTGCTCGCAATACAACAGAGGAAGTCCCAGACATGCCACGAGCGCGGTGTGCAAATGACTATTCTTTGACTTTTTATGCTGAAGAATTATGCATGGATAAATATCTATGTATATGTAAATAGGTAAATAAATATGCATAGTGAGTTAACCCCTTCAAACGTGAAGCACTTTGGGTGTCTAGAAAAACGCTATATCATCATCATCTTCATCGTCATCAGGTCGAGCATCCTCGGATGGCTCTGACCCTCTCACGCCACCCGTCTCCATCCTGCATAGCAGCTGGAAGACCCCTCAGACGGACGTCCTGGGTCGTCCACAAGTTGAGTGATGTCACTTATTGCAGGCCTTCCTGCACGTGCCTTTCCATGTTTGGGTGACCGAAGCAGAGTGTCGCTTGCAAGTTCTTCCTTGCTCCTCCAGCGATGACCAGCGAATCAGACCCATCGTTCTCGGGTGGTGTTTGAGATGGCGGGTACGTCGCCATAGAGACGCTTCTTTGTAGGATGCTTCTTCCAGGATACATTTAGTGCAGCACGCAGCATTCTGGTGAAAGCCCCATCAAGTTTGGATTCAAGCCATTTAGTGAGGGTCCGAGAAGACGATCCATAAGTGAGAACGGACCCAGCTGTTGCTCGAAAACAAATCCCCGCTTCAGTTTGTCTGGTAACGTGGACTTCCAGATGATGTCGAGTCCCTCAACGGCACCCCAAAGCCTTTCCAACTCAAAGCCGCACGTCTCTTTCGGTGGATCCGATGTTGCCTCCCAAGTAAATGAATTCCGAGACAGATTTGATGTTCAGCGCTATATAAATGTAATGATTATTATTATTATTATTATTGTGATTATTATGATTATTATGCACTCCCATTGCTTGCATGCATATGTTTTCTAATTGCATTACACTTACTTGTGTCTTCATCTCCATTGATAAAAAAATGTGTCTCAAATCATTTCCATTGATAAAAAAAAAATGAGTGAGAATTATTTTTAGCTATGTGTGTAACCAATGGAAACCACAACTCAGTATGGAACGGAAGTTCACAAACCCTTTTTATGTCAAGGATGCCAGACTGAATCAGCTCAGAGGCCATATCTTAGAAGACGATGCCCTGAGAACTGCAAGTGAAAGATTATTTTCCCAGATATAAGGTAGTTCAGTACTATATACTGTGTATGTGGGTCAGTCTGAGATGTGGCTTGATAAGAACGGAGAGGTTGAAATTCACCGCTGAGATATCCACTCTAATGCAACAAGACAAAGAACAGACCCGCGGAGGTAACATTTTTTTTAAATGCTCAATAGGTCCCTAAGGATTCCCATCCCTGGACACTGTAGTCTATCTCTATATCTGTCCCTGTCCTCTATTATGCCCAACCTGACACAGTATCGTTGCATTGTTCAGAAATGTGATCTGTATTTACACTGAATATGACAAGCCAATGGGACCTGCAGCTATGACACAGCACCACAGTCAGTTCGGCGGATCCCTCCAGTTTTTCTCTTTCACATAATTAGTTCAGAAAAATATGCACAACTTGGGACCCATATCAATTATATGGTAAAGATGTAAAACATTTAGATGAGATGAATCGCTGTCAGGCTGACAGCTGACAGACAACAGTTTGTAGTTATCTGTCTTTCTCGCTCATATTTATTATGCATGCATGAATTTCTGTGTGTGTGTGTGTGTGTGTGTGTGTGTGTGTGTGTGTGTGTGTGTGTGGTTGTTGCGTGGTCTCGTTCAGCTTCCTTTGTGTGGATAAATTTGTATTTCAAACCATCAAGAGCGAGAACACTTTTTGCAAAGTGAGGACATGTTGGCCGGGTCCTCACCTCAAGTTTCTATTTTCGGGTTGGCTTGGGTTGAGGGTCAGGGTTAGAATTACTGTTGGGTTAAAGTTGGGGTAAGGGTTAAGGTTAGGCATGTGGCGCTGATGGTTAGGGTTAGGATTTGGGTTGAGGGTCAGGGTTAGAATTACTGTTGGGTTAAAGTTGGGGTAAGGGTTAAGGTTAGGCATGTGGCGCTGATGGTTAGGGTTAGGATTTGGGTTGAGGGTCAGGGTTAGAATTACTGTTGGGTTAAAGTTGGGGTAAGGGTTAAGGTTAGGCATGTGGTGCTGATGGTTAGGGTTAGGATTTGGGTTGAGGGTCAGGGTTAGAATTACTACTGGGTTAAAGTTGGGGTAAGGGTTAAGGTTAGGCATGTGGTGCTGATGGTTAGGGTTAGGATTTGGGTTGAGGGCCAGGGTTAGAATTACTACTGGGTTAAAGTTGGGGTAATGGTTAAGGTTAGGCATGTGGCGCTGATGGTTAGGGTTAGGATTTGGGTTGAGGGTCAGGGTTAGAATTACTGTAGGGTTAAAGTTAGGGTAAGGGTTAAGGTTAGGCATGTGGCGCTGATGGTTAGGGTTAGGATTTGGGTTGAGGGTCAGGGTTAGAATTACTGTAGGGTTAAAGTTAGGGTAAGGGTTAAGGTTAGGCATGTGGCGCTGATGGTTAGGGTTAGGATTTGGGTTGAGGGCCAGGGTTAGAATTACTACTGGGTTAAAGTTGGGGTAAGGGTTGAGGTTAGGCATGTGGCGCTGATGGTTAGGGTTAGGATTTGGGTTGAGGGCCAGGGTTAGAATTACTACTGGGTTAAAGTTGGGGTAAGGGTTAAGGTTAGGCATGTGGCGCTGATGGTTAGGGTTAGGATTTGGGTTGAGGGTCAGGGTTAGAATTACTGTAGGGTTAAAGTTAGGGTAAGGGTTAAGGTTGGGCATGTGGTGCTGATGGTTAGGGTTAGGATTTGGGTTGAGGGCCAGGTTTAGAATTACTACTGGGTTAAAGTTAGGGTAAGGGTTAAGGTTGGGCATGTGGTGCTGATGGTTAGGGTTAGGATTTTGGTTGAGGGTCAGGGTTAGAATTACTACTGGGTTAGTTAGGGTAAGGGTTAAGGTTAGGCATGTGGTGCTGATGGTTAGGGTTAGGATTTGGGTTGAGGGTCAGGGTTAGAATTACTACTGGGTTAAAGTTAGAGTAAGGGTTAAGGTTAGGCATGTGGCGCTGATGGTTAGGGTTAGGATTTGGGTTGAGGGCCAGGGTTAGAATTACTACTGGGTTAAAGTTAGGGTAAGGGTTAAGGTTGGGCACGTGGTGCTGATGGTTAGGGTTAGGGCCTAGGAAATGAATATGAATATAGTCAGCTGGGGTTGTCACATACATAGACAATCAAATGTGTGTGTCTGTCTGCATCTGTGTCTGTGTGTGTGTGTGTGGGAGGTCTGTGCATATGTTTTTTTTAAATAGCAACATTAATGAACTTACAAACATCATAGAACAATCAAGAACATAAATGCCAGGGGGTGGAAAAATAGATACAATAAAATAAGTAAAGAAAAGAAAAATAACCTTAATATACCCAGCGAGGCGATCAATTCTGTTCCTATAAGAAAAAGTAATTAAATAAAGTCATTGTTTCTGCAGCCTTCTTATTGTAACTTAAAGCTATTGTGTCCATGTAATGTTCCAAGTCCTTTGTGAAAACACTGTAAAGAGGAGTCCTTTTACACAACTTGCATCGATGAATGTGATATTTTGCCAGAAAGCGGATGAGGTTCATAACAAAAGCATCGCCCCCCCCCCCCAAATTCTTATGCTGAGTATGAAAACCAAGCAAAATGTACTTGTAAAATAACTCAAAGTTGTCCAATAGCTTCTCTCTAATGAGCACTGATGTGTCTTCCCGTAGTTTTTTCGTAGGCCGGCAGTACCAAAAGATACTATGTTGCCATTGTTTCTGGATGGAGAGAACAAAACGAGCATAATGTATTCATGTCGCTCGCATATTTAGAAAGAACTTGCTTAACTGGATAACACCTGTGAATTGTTTTGAACGAAACCTCTTTTACTTTGTGAGACGATATCTATCAGGTAACGTCCAGCTTTTTTCCCCCTTGGAATATTCTGGTCAAACTGGGACCAGTAAGCTACAACATATGGAGAGGTGGCAAAGAGTACGGACAGCCTTATTGTTTTGGGGGAGGGGCCTTCCACACATTGTTTCATTTGCATGTACTAAAGGAACAACGGACGGATGTTGAGTACCTTGCAATAAGGAAACTGAACCACTGGGGATAGCCGCCATCTTTACAGCAAATTCTTTGGGTGTTACTGGAAAATTAGAATGCGCAAGAAACTCGTCATATGTCACGAGACAACCTCGGGAGTCCAGCAGCTGTCCTGCCAATAAAATATTTCTGTCAGGTTTCTGCGCGTTTCTGTGAGAGATGGCGCAAGAAAGAGAAAAGAAATGGTTCACAGGATCATTTCAGAAAGCATGTAAACTTCTACTATTCGCAGACAGATCCTACACACGGCGGCACGGCGGTGCAGCGGTTGCCTCACAGCAAGGAGGCCCCATGGTAGTCCAGCCTTGGTGGGTCATCCCGGGTCGTCCTCTGTGTGGCGTTTGCATGGTCTTCCCACGGCCCAAAGACATGTAGGTCAGGTGAATTGGCCATACTAGTGTAACCGGTTACTTTCTTGCCCGGTGCGGGATTCGATACGGGGTGTACCGCACCACAAGGCGACGTCACTAACCGCTCGGCTAAAGGGTCAGACTCGCTACCTAGGGGCTAACGTGTCTTATTAGTAGTTTAAGGTCGTCACCCTCTCCCGGAAGCGCGCCTTCGCGCTCTGTTCTTCCCGCGCTCCGAAGAGACTTCTGAGGATCTGCACACTTCCGGATCCCACCGCTGCCACCAATGTAACCGGTTATTTTCTTGCCCGGTGCGGGATTCGACAGGGGTGTACTGCACCACAAGGCGAAATCGCGAACCGCTCGGCTAAAGGGCCAGACCCGTTTGCTAGGGGGCTAACGTGTCTTATTAGTAGTTTACACTAAATTGTCCCTAGGAATAAATGTGTGTGTGTGCGTGTGCGTGTGCGTGTCCGCCCTGTGATGGGCCTGGCGGCCCGTCCAGGGTGTCTCCCCGCCTGCCGCCCAACGACTGCTGGGATAGGCCCGACCCTGAGAGCAGGATAAGCGGCTCAGATAATGGAATGGCACGGAATGGAACGTCATACACGCACGAATTTGTACGCGTTTGCCTCAGTCTCATTCGTCTCCATACAAAATCGGGGGTGGGGAGGGGAGGGGGGGGGAACCCCTGCGCGTGCTGAGCGCGCTCCCGCAGTGGGCGGGGCGTTGGTGACGCGCCGTCGCGTCCCGCACTCAGCGCGTACGGAGGGAGGGGGGCGTTGCGCGAAGGAGGGGGCTGCGCGGCGTGGATACGGAACTGCCGTTTGTGGACTCGGCCGACGCGGAGAGAGACGCCGCCGAAGACACCGAGAGACATTCTCCTAACGCCGTATCGAAGCGAACGTGAGTAAAGCGCGACCCTTCCCTCGCCCGCGCAGCTTGACGTGCGAAAATGGCGCTGCGCCGTTTAAACTGTTAAGCTAACGTTTTAGCCTCCTTCGCTCTTGCTAGCAGACGTTAGCCGTCGAACCCCAAAGTCGTCGTGTGCGTCGTCTGCAAGAGGCGCCGTATGCGGGCGTATTAGAGGGGAAGAGAAAAGAAAAGAAATCTTTCGTAGCTGACGAATTAAGAGACAGCGAGTCGAGACGGCGACGTAGCCCCCCGCCGCCGCCCCCGTCCGTAGTTCGTGGACGGGGCGACTTGACAGCAGGGCCACCGACCACAACAAGGCCGGCTGACCCGGGCTTTCGCTGCAGGCGCGTTAGCAACCTGCCTTGTGTTGTCACTCAGGCGTCATCGGAGGAACTTCGGTTGGCTTTTCTTTTATCGTCGCTAATGTGCAACATAAACGTTATTCGGTGCGTCTTTACGCTGGCCAGTGTTGGTGGGCTAAACTTTACTATGCTGCTCCCATCAGCTCAGCTGTGGTCTCCTCCCTGTGGCTAGAGTGGTATGACCAAGTCATCGCAGCCCTCACTAGCCAGCCCAATGCCATCTTATGTATTCTTAAAATCTAAATTGGTGGAAGATTTCCTGTCAGCAGGTCCTTAAGGTGCAGCTGGTAATATCCTTCTTTCAGCTTTTTCCCTGTTTTTCAGGGGTCGCCACAGCAGATTTTACAGTTTCCATCAGGACCCTGTGAGGGCACAGTACCAATGACCGTTGTTCGATCCGGTATGGTCTTGTCAATCTGCATATTGATTTGGCAAAATTTTACGTCGGATGCCCTTCCTGACACAACCACTAACCCTATGGACAGGGGCACAGGTAAAGCGCTGGATGCCACCCCAGTATTCATGGACTTGCGCCCATGCCTGTCGCTATTGCAGCTGGTAATATGAATTGTATTATTTGAGCCCGGTCTAGGTTTGCCACTAGGGAAAATAAAAGCTATTCGTGTTAATGGTTTCACTTAAAAACTTACCAAAATAAGCCAGAACATGTGAGAAGGTAGCTGCATGTAACCCTGGTCAAGTCAATGCCAACACAGAAAAGTTTGTTGACAGGACACTGCTTCTGCAGTAATCCATTAAAAGGCATGAATATGCACAGTTTGAATGTTCCGTGCTCCAGGCTTCCACGACGAAGCAACTTTCCCCTGGCAGTGGAAGAAATATTTAAAACGGCTCGGCTGGGAAATGTTGTCACAAGAGGGGAAAGTATGTTTTGCCGCCCCAGGCTGTTGAGATGCTGCCGCCTGTTCCTTGTTTATCCCTCTAGTTTTGAGAATCTGAAATATCCCAGTTCCAGGTTTGTTTCCAACACTACCCCGAGTCTCGTAAGTGTGTGTGTCTGATCATCTATCTGCCGGCTGGCTAGCAGAGAATGTCCAACAGAAGTGGTGTGTGCAACCAGTGTCTGCTTTTCACTTCAAGAGCAATCTTTGTTTGTCTTTAAGATATTTTTTAAAGTTTGCTTAAAGCATAATTTTGGGCTTGAGTTTCTTTCCTCTTCTTCGGCAATTTCAAGCTTCATAAGTTGTCAAGTGGGGTGATGATAATCCTTTTTTTTGGGGAGGGGGGTTCTCCATTTTTCTCTCTGATTGTACTTGGCCAATTACCCCACTCTTCCGAGCCATCCTGGTCGCTGCTCCACCCCCTCTGCCGATCCGGGGAAGGCTGCAGACTACCACATGTCTCCTCCCATACATGTGGAGTCGCCAGCCACTTCTTTTCACTTGACAGTGAGGAGTTTTGCCAGGAGGACGTAGTGCGTGGGAGGATCACGCTATTCCCCCCCAGTTCCCCCTCCCTCTGAACAGGCACCCTGACCAACCAGAGGAGGCACTAGTGCAGCAACCAGGACACATACCCACATTCGGCTTCCCACCCGCAGACACGGCTAGTTGTGTCTGTAGGGACGCCCGACCAAGCCAGAGGTAACATGGGGGCTCGATCCGGCGATCCCTGTGTTAGTAGACAACGGAATAGACCCCTATGCTACCCGGATGCTCCCATGATAATCCTTTAAGCGTAATGCTTGAGGATGTTGCCTTGAATTATTATTTCCTCTCCACTGTTTGCAAATATGAACATTTTCAGCCTATATTTGTTTACATTTTGGAAAGGTCAAGGTCATGTAGCTAAGTATGCCGAATTAGCTATTATAAGTTCCTGTTTGCTATGCACCATTGGAGGTACTGACAGCTATCGCAGAATTATTTTGATACCAAAGAAAACTTCAAAATGTGAGGGTTCCCAGGCAAGTTCTGGAGTTATAAGATCTATGGACATTTATTTGCAATGGACTTCAGGCATAATTGTAATTTTTGGAAAGTGTAAGTCACACTGAATCTAGAAATATGCGTATATTGTCAGTGTGGACAAGGAAGAAGGAAAAGAGAACAGAGTGACCAGGAGTAGATCAAATAAAATACCCTAAGATAATAATACGTATGTGCCTGTGTTGTTTATCCTGCCGTGCTAGTCCCTAAAGAAATCGAATGTTATTTGAGTCAATGTTCCTCCGTTGCCCTAATATTCAGTTCAGAGTATTGAAGGCCACATTTACTTGTATTGAAGACCACATTTACTTGGCATTGTTGAGGATCATTCATTTGCCATAAGAGCAGCCCAGATTATTATGGTATGGATTCAAATTTGTCAGCAAAACATTCATCCTGTGAGCGCTACTCCATTATAGTATAACATAAATAGGTTTCAACATTAGTAATGCTGTTTACGCCAAATCCCTACCCTACCTATGTTGTGTAACTTAAAAATAGTATAATATCAGACAAAGTTTACCTCTTTTTAGGTGGCAGGAGGGAAAATTCGTTATCCAACACATATGTTGTATTATGGTTTCAGAATGATGATGACAGTAGGAGAATAATTAGATGGAAAATAGGATGTAGACCCAACAGGATGATTTTTTTTTTCTTCCAGGGCAACTATAATGTTTTTCCCAAATGATGTACAGAGTTTTAAGCATTCTGTTACCTCAAATGGCGTGAAAAATATTGCATGTAGCTACCGTAAATGGGAAGAAGATCTCCCTGGCGGAGCATGCCCCCGGGACCCCCTAGATTTGGGCTAAGTCCCGAATGTTTACAATGTTTGGCTCCGCCCCTGGTTGACATGTTGAAGCAGCAACAAATAGCAGACAGCCACTTTATTTTCATTTTATTGTGTAGCTTGCAATGAAATTATAGTTTACAATGAAATTTGTTTTCTGCATTTAACCCATCCTATTGTATAGGAGCAGTGGGCAGCTGCAGCGCCCAGGGACCAACTCCAGTTCTCCTTTCCTTTGCCTTGCTCAGCGGTACAGGCAGGAGTATTAACTCTAACATGCATGTCTTTTTGATGGTGGGAGGAAACCGGAAAACCCGGAGGAAACCCACGCAGACACGGGGAGAACATACAAACTCCACACAGAAAGGACCTGGGACGGCCTGGGGTTCGAACCCAGGACCTTCTTGCTGTGAGGCAACAGTGCTAACCACTGGGCCACCATGGCGCCCAGATATTACTTCCCGCTGTAACATCTACTTCAAACCTGATAGATTGGGCACAACTAAATTGACACCACCTTGGCGAGCCCTGCTAGAGGGCCTGCACTCATGATGCTTTTGGTGTGAGCGCAAGGTTGTCCTTACGCTGTCTGAGAAAATTTAATAAGACCTGCTATGCTTATTGATCTATCTTGGCAGGCATGAGACGTGTAAGTATAAAAGACAAACCCTTGAAAAGTCTTAACTCTATTCTGCTCAAGGTTCACCAAGGTGTGAGAAGAAACAGCCAAGTCAATATGCTAAGAAAATACATTATTTCACTTTAATCCATATCACAGAAGGTGAATCAGTTCATCTGGACACAACTTTTAAACCATAGCTTTCACTTTTAAATCTTAAGATTTTCATCTAGCCTTATACAGGATGCTAAACTTTGTCTTGCCATTTCTGCAAACCTCACCCAGCCTAGGTGAGGCCTTATCATTCTGTAAGCGGCCACTGTTTTTAATTCGATCGATTCAAAATTGGCAGCACGGTGGTGCAGTGGTTAGCGCGATCACCTCACAGCAAGAAGGTCATATAGGTCATTATAGTCATTATAGTTGCCCTGGAAGAAGAAAAAAAAAAAACCCCCGGGGTAGTCCAATCTTGAGGGTTGTCCCGGGTCGTCCTCTGTGTGGAGTTTGCATGTTCTCCCCGTGTCTGTGTGGGTTTCCTCCGGGTGCTCCGGTTTCCTCCCACAGTCCAAAGACATGTAGGTCAGGTGAATCGGCTGTACTAAATTGTCCCTAGGGGTGTGTGTGTGTGTGTGTGTGTGTGTGTGTGTGTGTGTGTGTGTGTGTGTGTGTGTGTGTGTGTGTGTGTGTGTGTGTGTGTGTGTGTGTGTGTGTGTTGGCCCTGTGTGATGGCCTGGCGGCCTGTCCAGGGTGTCTCCCCGCCTGCCGCCCAATGACTGCTGGGATAGGCTCCAGCATCCCCACGACCCTGAGTGCAGGATAAGCGGTTCGGATAATTGATGGATGGATTCAAAATTGGTAGCCCTCCTATGAAGGTGTATACTGTGTCATATTTTCAGCTGCCTACTTCTCACTTGAGATAGTTCCTGTGATAAGAATCCTGTGGAGAGCAGTGGGGAACTGGAACTGGCTACTAGAGGATTACTTTGACACTGTTACCTTGTCCATTAGAAAAACTCTGACAGGCTAATGAACAGAAAGGAAGCCGTAAAAATCGATTTTCTTTATAGCCCAACTCTGACGCCCCTGACTGGGACTTTTGCAGATCAGTTATAAAGTGCAAGTTGAAGATGATAAATTTAATTCTATAGACATGTTTAAAAATCACGGGCTCGATCCAATTGAATTATCTGACATAAGCCTACCTCTGCCTGCTGCTCAGAGAGAGAGAGAGCTGTATTTCATTGCTGTCCCTGCTTTGCTCTGCTCTGAGTTGTTTGGGTCTGTCTGTGTATTATGTATACCTTTTGGCCTTGGCGCAAATTTCTGTTGGCGCATGGGTAAAATGTGCTCCTCTCAGCCGAGCGTGGCACCTCTGAACACACATCGATCAACAACAGCATTGCCATTTTCTCCTCTGTCAGAAAGCTCTAAAACAAATTTTAAAACCCTGGTTTTACTTCCATCACCGAGCTACTATCAAATTCATCTTATAATTCAATATATTATTGACAGGGTTGGAAATTGGTAGGTTCCATTTGGTATTATGTCATTTTAGTGCTAATTCAATACCTATTGCAGTTTTTCAATTATCACAATATTATAATTGTTGGGATTCAACATTTTTCTAAGGCTCCATCAATGGACTACAGTAAAATGTGAAAACTGCAATAATCCAAAGAAAATGTACAACAAAATGCCTTTAGTTTAAGCCCTTGTGTTGCAAAAGCTTAAAACATAAGTATGCTGGGCGTCTGGGTAGTGTAGCGGTCTATTCCGTTGCCTACCAACACGGGGATCGCCGATTCGAATCCCCATTTTACCTCCGGCTTGGTCAGGTGTCCCTACAGACACAATTGGTCATGTCTGTGGGTGGGAAGCCGGATGTGGGTATGTGTCCTGGGGCCTCGTGTATCAATCATTACTATGGGCAAATTTGGCGTGATTTTTTTTCGTACCCGTCTTCCGGGAACTCTGCCTCTGATTGGCTAGTACTCGTTGAGAGCGTTCACCTGGATTCCGGGAAGACCCGCCCCTACTCTACCTCTGATTGGCTAACCCTATCCCTAACCCCACCCTAACCCTAACCTTAACCAACCTAATCAACGGAGGCAACGAGTACTAGCCAATCAGAGGCAGAGTTCCCGGAAAACGGGTACAAAAAAAAATCACGCGCAAATTTGTTCGTACACACCCATGGGATTTTCTAGCCCTGGAGTTTGTCTCTGAGACCAGTGTAGAACCTGGATAACCCCTGAATTTAGACACCGGTTGGCTAACACTGATGTCTTTGCAGGCCTGGGTGATTGCTCGTTGCAAGAGGTAGACAATAGATGTTAGGAGGAAGGAATTACAAATAACCATCATGCTTTGCTACTGACTGTCAGACAATCTTGAGGGCTAAAAAATTCCATGGGTGTGTTCGAGACAAATTTGCCCATACTAACGATTGATACATGAGGCCCGTGGTCGCTGCACTAGCGCCTCCTCTGGTCGGTCGGGGCGCCTGTTCAGGGGGGAGGGGGAACTGGGGGGAATAGCTTGATCCTCCTAAACGCTACATCCCGCTGGGGAAACTCCTCACTGTCAGGTGAAAAGAAGCAGCTGGCGACTCCCCATGTATCGGAGGAGGCATGTGGTAGTCTGCAGCACCTCCCCGCATCGGCAGAGGGGGTGGAGCAGCGACCGGGACAGCTCGGAAGAGTGGGGTAATTGGCCGGGTACAATTGGGGAGAAAAAGGAGGAAAGATCCCAAAAAAAAAGCTTTCATGTATAAACATGGCAGTTTTGCATTGGGGACCCCCCCCCCATCCCTAGTTTTTGAGTATGAAAGTGATGAATCTTGACGTAGTTAACATCTTTTAGAGGAGTTGAATTTCAGATTTCTGACAGTCCTCTTCGGGCCCAACTGCTGCATAGAGAAGGTGGCCAGTCTACAGTTGCTGTCATGTATTCAGGACCAGACTTTGAAAAGCTCTGCATATGTTTTTCTGAAGAAATTTTGTGCAATCAAGCTTGCCGAGGTTCAGACTCAAGAGGCTTTCCCCCTCGGTCCCTGTTGTCACGGGCCACTGAACACTCCAATTGGCATATGCCATGTCTTTTTTTTTTTGGGTTGGTTCTGCTGAATCAGTTTGGCAATCGGTGTCCAAATCATTAATGGCATATAGACATGTGGCAGTTTTAGGTCTCAGTGGAGTGAACGCTTCCATGCCTGACTTTGAAAAGTGTTCGCACGAGAGTCACGGATGCACACCAGCAGCCCTGTGCTAAATTGTTAATCATCTTTCCGTGACACTGATGAATTAAATGACTGGCTTGTCAGAAATAAATTTTTTGGAGCTTAGCTGAGCTGTCGGCAATTGGTTTTATCCACGCATTAGTTGTTCTCTTGTTTATTAATTGAAGTGTAAGGATTCTGAGGACATTTTTGCTTTGGCTGTCAAAGAGAAAAGATTTGCCTGCAGTGCAGGGGGACCAGAGTTCCCCAGAGAGGTGGACTATTGGTTTAAGCTGTACTTCTTCAGATGAGTCCTAATTAGTTCTTTTAGGCAAATTCTCCAAATCCTTACCTAAGATTTCCAAAGCTTATGACTGCGGTGCACATTTCCAGCTGGGCACCATCTTGGCACTCTTGCATATTATTCAGATGAGAGGACATTCCTGTGCAAATTGAAACAACTTGGATTTTTCAGATTTAATAATCTATGAGCACATAGGCAGAGGATTAGGCTATGTAATATGCATCATGTAATTATTTATAATTTAACTGAGATGCCCACAAAATTGGATTTTCTGCTGCCATCACATCCTGGACCTTCAGCCAAAGACAGAATCATGGAGCTTACTCTAATTTTGTGCGGCACGGTGGGGCAGTGGTCAGCGCTGTCGCCTCACAGCTAGAAGGTCCTGGGTTCGAACCCCGGGGTTGTCCAACCTTGGGGGTCATCCCAGGTCGTCCTCTGTGTGGAGTTTGCATGTTCTCCCCGTGTCTGTGGTGAGTTTTCTCCGGGTGCTCCGGTTTCCCCCACCATCAAAAAGACATGCATGTTAGGGTTAATACTCCTGTCTCTGCCCCTGACCAAGGCATGGCAAGACGAGCTGGAGTTGGTCCCCGGGCGCTGCACGGCAGCTGTCCACTGCTCCTAGCTACACAGCTAGGATGGGTTAAATGCAGAGTGTAATTTCCCTACAGGGATTAATAAAGTATCTCAAAATAAAAAAAAATTCACATAGACCTATATTTTGTAATTGTAAAGTTTTCCTGCTGCCCTTCCATTTCTCTTTCTCCCCCACAGGATGTTCCGCTTGCGGGCATTGTCGGCAGCCTCAGTGGGGCTGGTGCAGTTGTCCAGGCGCCACCACAGTGGAACGATGCGGGGACCTGGCCAAAGGAGGCTGATGTTAGCAGCTTTAGCTGGTGTGACCGGGGTGTCGGCTAGTGCTGGACTTCTTTGGACAAGGTAAGACTGAATCCTCAAAAAGCAGGAGTTCCCAAACTTGTTCATGCCATGATCTACCGGTGGAGATACTTTTTTTTTTTTTTTACTTTTGACCAGGGACCCACCAAATATTTTCTTAACAATCATCTATATATTTTTCACCAGTGCAATATATTCCCCTCTTCATTCTTCAGTCATGGGCTACTAATGATGGACAACACATGTCAATACTAAACATTGTTAGGGAATATTGTGTTTGGTCCTGTGTGTGTGTGTGTGTGTGTATGTATACATACACAGCATGTGGGTGGCGCAGTGGTTAGCACGGTCGCCTCACATCAAGAAGGTCCTGGGTTCGAACCTCGGGGTAGTCCAACCTTGGGAGGGTCATCCCGGGTCGTCTTCTGTGTGGAGTTTGCATGGTCTCGCCGTGTCTGCGTGGGTTTCCTCCGGGTGCTCCGGTTTCCTCCCACAGTCCAAAGACATGTAGGTCAGGTGAATCAGCCATACTAAATTGTCCCTAGATGTGAACGTGTGTGTGTGGGTGTGTGTATGTGGGTGTGGGCCCTGTCCAGGGTGTCTCCCCACCTGCCGCCCAATGACTGCTGGGATAGGGTCCAGCATCCCGCGATCCGAAAATTCGGATAAGCGGCTTGGATAACGGATGGATGGATGTGTATGTATAACCGCAAAATACTGGACCCATCAGCCTAAAAATATTTTTGCACAGTTATGACCACCTCCGCTTTGCATTGGGCGGTCCTTAAAATACTTTAACTCACACCTTTCCGTGGATTCTCCCTTAACGTATGTGTTCGATAGAGTGGTAGGTGTACATGTACATATATAGTGTCTGCATACATTGTGGTACAATAGTATACAACATATATACACAAGGACGGCTGGTATAAATGGGCTAACAGGGCTAAGCCCTCCCTATCTTTTACAATAAAGATGAGAAAATTGTTGTTAAAAATACCTTTGAACAGATTGTTTTAAATTTTGGTAGAACCTAGAGCAGCAACAGCACCAAGTAGACACAAGAAAAACGCAGGATTTATCTAACTGGGCTTATTTTTTACAGCCCAAACACAGTAGCATCAGCTTCCATTCATCTTAGCAGTGAGTGAGTGGCAGGCTTCGTGACATGCCCCCTTGGTGTGCTGACCATTTGGGCTAAATTCATTCAGCCCTCCGGCTGCTCGCTTTTGACCAATGACAGCGGACGTACAGAGTAATGGTACGTACAGTCAGGTGCTGCTTGTGCGAGAGCGGGGAGGGGAAGTTGAGTGTGTGGGCGTTAGCATGAACAAGGTGGGTTATTAACTTTATCATCCATTTTCTTCGATGGCTTTGGAGGGAAAAATGGAAGTGACGAGACTGGGGGCACATCGTCCAAACGATGTTCAAATAACTCAACGGGACAAAAGACAAAATAGCAAGTTTGTGTTACTTGGTTTCAGCGAAAGGACTGGCTAATGGAAAGTGTAGATAAGAACTCACTTTTCTGTTCCCCATGCTTTTGTTTTGGAGGAGACACGGCTTGGACTCAGCAAGGAATTGTGGATTTGAAACATTTATCCAACAGGAAGCGCATGCGTGTGTGTGTGTGTTAGTGATAAAGAGAGACAGATATAGAGTTTTTTGGCATCAGACCGTTCTTGTGGGTATTCTCTATAGTGTTGTTGCAGAGCACTTGCTATAACAAGGTATACAGTGTCGTTGCCTTAACTTGGCATCTCGGATGTGATGCTGCTGTTGATTTACCATGAACTATTGATGGATATGATGCATCTGTTAGCCCACCCACCCAATATCACCACCAGCTGTCACTGTATATACATAATTATAGTAAAACGTTTTAACACGGTGTCCGGGTAGTGTAGCGGTCTATTCCATTGCCTACCAACATGGGATCCCCGGGTCGAATCCCCATGTTTCCTCCAGCTAGGTCGGGCGTCCCTACAGACGCAATTGGGTGTGTCTGCGGATGGGAAGTCAGATGTGGGTATTTGTCCTGGTCGCTGCACTAGTGCCTCCTCTGGTCGGTCGGGGCACCCCCCCGGATCGGCAGAGAGGGGGTGGAGCAGAGACCAGGACGGCTCAAAAAGAGCGGGGTAGGGTCCGCGGTGGTGTAGCGGTCTAAGCATCGGCTTTGTGTCGATGCAGTTGCCCACTGGGGACCGGGGTTCGCGCCCCGGTCTTGTCAGATCTGACTATGGCAGGACTCGACGAAGCAGCAATAATTGGCAACGCTGTCTTCGGGAGGGGGGCGGAGTCGGCTGGTGTTCGTCACATGAATGCGTCTCTGTTTGTGTCTGAAAAAGCAGTGGTTCGGCCTGGATTCACCTTGTCACGGAAGTGGCGAGGCGTCTCCTTCGAGACTGCCGGCCGGAGAGATGCAGTTGGCGAACGTATGCAGTACGATGGTGGGTGTTTGAACTAAAATAGGGATTGATTGGCCGCTAAATTGGGAGAAAAAGGAAAAATCAGTAATACATTTAAAAAGAGCGGGGCAATTGGCCAGATAGAATTGGGGAGAAAACAAAACCATTTTAACATGGCGTCCAGGTGCGTGGCGGTCTATTCCGTTGCCTACCAGCACGGGAATCGCTGGGTCAAATCCCTGTGTTACCTCCAGGTTGGTCGGGCGTCCCTACAGACACTATTGGCCGTGTCTGCAGGTGGGAAGTCGGATGTGGGTATGTGTCCTGGTCGCTGCAGTAGCGCCTCCTCTGGTCGGTCGAGGTGCCTGTTCGGGGGGGGGGGGCTGAGACTGGGGGGGAATAGCCTCCCATCCAGCACACACACACACACACACACACACACAGAAAGAAGAGAGTGAGAGAAAACAACCAGTCAAAGGCCTTAGAGAAAAGGAAAATTTTGAGCTTGTATGCCCCCGCTGGCCTAAAATGGAATCCTGCCAGAGCTTTCTCCCCCGTTTCTTTGCCGCTCTGTCTCCCTCTCAGTTTTCCATCTGTCGCAGCAAATATAACCACTGAAGGTGAGGAACAACCACAGTTTTTACCCATTTAAAGACGTAACCGTGTAAGTACTCAACCATTTTTCCTCTCAAAAGATGTGATATCTGTTGTGTCACAGGCACGCATTATATCCAGCCTGGTCCTGGACTAAAGACCATTACAGGGCACTTTATTGCTTTATTTCTGTCAGGGAAACTACCCCATGGAGCTGCTGATCTTCAAGTCACATTTCTTTGACATTCCCAGCCACCGCCCCTTAGGTGTGAGGAGAGTTTTCATGGCAGTGCATTACTAAGGAGCTGTGTGTTTAGTTAAGTTGTGGCAGTAAGCAGGTAGTCAACATGAGAGTTCTTTGGGAACAGAATGACAGTGGTGAGGGAGGCGGCGTGATGAATGGCGCCCCGGGGCATTCGAGGCTGACGGAACGAGACCGTTCCAGGCCTTTACCCTGAGCCTCATTTTCCCAGTGTCTCATTAAACTGACTTACTCAGCCTAACCCTAGACGGGACCCGGCTATTTATTATTATTATTATTCCAATTTTCAATTTAGTCAGAAATGGCCAAGAGGGAGTTGGCCAGTGAAAACGTGCACAATCATGGGGACACGGTGCAGCACACAATCTCTCAGAAGCGTCTCTGTCTCTCTCGCTCTCTGTCTCTCTCCCTCTCACTCACCCACTCACACACACAACTCTACTTGGCTCTTTACCTCAACTGCATACACAAGTGCTCCCAAACGGGGCTAGGGCTTTAAAGATATATTGCCGTGTTTCAGTTATCTTCCGTGCCAAATGACATTGAAGCCTCCCCTCAGCCCCCCTTCCCCCCCAATGTGAGCTGTGTTGTGCTTGTTGAAACCTCAGAGCCTATGCAGACGCGGGTCCCTCTGTCCAACACGCCCGTCAGCCGGAGCCGAGGGACCAGGCCGAGTTCGCAAGAGATGCTGCATCCGAGTCGGAGTCGGAGAAATCGGTGGAGGCCAGCGGTGGAGAAGAGGAGGGGGTGGATGAAGGCAGCGAGGGAAAAAAGAAGAAGCCGCGCTCCGGATTCCGTGACCGCAAGGTAATCAATAAACAGTGAGTGTTCAGTCGGTCAGTCAGCTCCACCATTTAATCGACCTCCCGTCGTGTGTTTTCAGAGGCACTCCCAATCAATGTCCAGTGTGCAAGCGCCGGCAAATTTTTTGACTGAATATTTTCTTATGGACGACGCTAATCAACATACAACTGTACCATTGTAAAGATACTTCTGTAAGATAACTGGGGTGTTAATGAGGCGGCAGATGACAGAAGACCAGCAGCAGCGGGCCTTTGATGTGGCGTTGACAAAACCAGATTCATGGCGTTGTATGTCTGGTACAGGATAGGAAGGAAGGGCTGTAACAAAAGGCGTCATATGTCCGTACCAAACACAGTTTATCAGGACACCTGACTTTGTGTGCGCCGATGTGGGAGGCAGGAAGGTGGAGTATCGGAGCTGACGAATAGCGTAATTGCCCTCACCGCAATAGCAGTTGTCTGCTGAAAACGTTGAAGTCTGGGAGCATGTTTGTCTTTGTTGTACACCGCAGTCACCATTAGCTAGCTTTGTGCTGGTGAGTTTAGCTTCTTGTGTTTTTCATCTCCCTTAGCTTGTCAGAGACAGAGCCTGCTCATGATAAAACATTGTCTGTGCATCATAAATACTGTGTGTGTGTGTGTGTGTGTGTGTGTGTGTGTGTGTGTTACCGCACTTGCGCTTTAAACTGTTACCGTCCTCAAGATTGTCAAGTGCTGATGGAGTTTTATGGTGTGTATGGTGTGGCGTCTCTGCAGGATCCTAAGATATGATATCGCTTCCTGCCGGTGCAACATAAAAAACAGTCCTGATACAATTCCTCTTTATTTTTATGCCATTTACACCTTTCCCTCCATCGACACAAGGCTGTCATTTAATCTTTTTAAATGTGATTGGAGTTTTCTGTATAATGACAATGCGTGCAGAATTATGCTGCAGAGGGGAATATTCATTCAAAGTATGCCATAAAATTTAATATTTGCTGCTTTACGGCTTCTCAACACATTTATCACTGCTGCCAGTGCACAGTTCTTATCCAAAAATCTCTGAAAATGCAGGAAAACAGCCCCGAAAGGATTGTGGCTTTGGTGTCAGTCTTCCTAGTTGTTATGTATGTGCGTGCTTCAGTGGGGGAGCGAGGGAGCTGGGGAAAGAGATATAGAGTTAGAAAGCGAGCGAAAAAGATCAAATGGCTGACCGCTGGAAAACAGAAAAAAGGACAAAAACGAGCTTCAGTGTGGGTGATTTTCAGCTTTTACAGCAACAGGTATGGGCGCAAGTCCATGAATTCTGGCGTGGCGTCCAGCACTTCACCTGTGCCCCCATCCATAGGATTAGTGGTTGTGTCAGGAAGGGCATCCGGCGTAACATTTTGCCAAATCTTTATGCGGCTTGACAAGACCGCTTAATGATACCGGATCAGTCGAGGCGCCATACAGGATTGGCTGAGGCCCTGGTTAACAACGGCCGCCATTGGTACTGTGCTCTTGCAGGCTACCGATGAAAACTGTACAGTCCGCTGTGGTGACCCCTGAAAAACAGGGAACAAGAATCAGAATCAGAATACTTTGTTCATACCCGAAGGAGGGGGGTAGTGTAACATGCACGGATAAATAGACTCGCTAGCCCGTGGCTAACGGGTCAGACCCTTTAATCGGCTGGTTAACGTTGTCGCTCGTGGTGCGGGAGATCTGGGTTCGCGTCCTGGCTGCGGTGGTTCCTGGACTGCCCCCCGAATTCGCTACATTGGTGTCAGAAGTGGGAAGGTGAGACCGTGAGGCCATCGGAAGCGTGTGCGCCCAGAGGGTGAGGGAGCTGATATGCTGAAGCGCGAGGATGTGCTTCCCGAAGAAGCGGGGTAGTGTAACGTGTACGGATAAATAGACTCGCTAGCCCTTGGCTAATGGGTCGGACCCTTTAGAATAGAATAGAATAGAATATTCTTTATTAGCCATTTTGTACATACATACAAATGAAATTTACTCTCTGCATTTAACCCATCCTAGCTGTGTAGCCAGGAGCAGTGGGCAGCCGCCGTGCAGTGCCCAGGGACCAACTGCAGCCACTTCCTTCCATTGCCTTGGTCAGGGGCACATGTGAGGCTGCACCCTAGCAGCCTCAAATATGAGGCTGCACCCTAGATGACGACACTGTTTGGTGCTCTATACTGTCCCTTGGCACGATTTTCTGTTGTTCGGTGGCACAGCGTAGCTGAGACGGCCGCAGAAGAATCCTGTTGCTTTTTGCCAGAACTTGAGTCGACTGGTTAACGTTGTTTCCCGTGGTGCAGGAGATCCAGTTTCGCGTCCCGGCTGCAGCAGTTCCTGGGCTGCCCCCCGAATTTGCTACATTGATAGCGAATTTGGGGGGCAGCCCAGGAAGCTGAAAGAAGAAGAAGAAGAGTGTGGGTGATTCTCAGATCAATAGCCTGTAAATATGATGAGATGAGAGCCACAGACAGATGACCAAGTTGCCCGGGCTCCCTCATCAGTCAGGCATTTCTTGGCATTACCCATCATCTGTCTTATAACCTCTCATTCAAAGGCTGCATCTTCTGGGGACACGCTGGCTGTGATTTCCCCAAAGACCAGTAGGGTCCTGATGAAGCAGGGCTACAGCATCAAGCTACACAGTCATAGCTTAATTCTCTCAAAGTCACAAAGGCCTAGCACGTGTTGAGTGCCACAGATGACACTCCAAGTCATCTGTTTCAGTAAGTGCGTCGTGTATAAAGTGATTTTGGCCAGCATTGTCCACCTCATGAAAGGGGTGAATCATTTTGAGCATGCAGCAATGAAGCGAATCAATTTAAACACCCAGCATTGTTCGTTTTGTATTGCCCCACAACAGGAGTTTTTGCTTAACATTGCCTCTGTTCCCACATTGTCATGGCGAACCACATTAGAAGCCTGCAGTCAGCGTGAGGGTGTAGGATCCCCCGCTGATTCTTTTACACAGACTTTAAAAGCTACACATAGAAATTCCCTGATGAGCTCTGTGCACACTATAAGCAAGAGTCTCTCCGAAACTGTTCACCTTTTTTTTTTTTTTGTGTGGAATTTCCCCCCTTTTTTCTCCCCAATTATATCCAGCCAATTATTCCACTCTTCTGAGCCGTCCCGGTCGCTGCTCCACCCCCCTCTGCTGAACCAGGGGAGGGTTGTAGACTACCACATGCCTCCTCTGATACATGTGGAGTCGCAAGCCGCTTCTTTTCACCTGACAGTGAGGAGTTTCACCGGGGGGACGTAGCGCGTGGGAGGATCACGGTATTTTCCCAGTTCGAGATTCAAGAGTTTTATTTGTCACATACACACAAGTACAAGTCCCGAGTGCAGTGAAATGAAAAAAGGTACAAGCCCCCGAGATGTGCAAACAACAAAGTACAACAGGTACACACGCGTTCCCCCTACCCCCTGAACAGGCGCCCCGACCGACCAGAGGAGGCGCTAGTGCATTGACCAGGACACATACCCACATCCGGCTTCCCACCCGCAGACACGGCCAATTGTGTCTGTAGGGACTCCCGACCAAGCCGGAGGTAACGTGTTCAGTGTTGGTAACCTCAATTGCCGTCTTTGCTCTGTCTGCATTAGCCCTCTGCTGATAAGTAGATAACAGCAATTTTGATGCGCACATTGTGTTTGCCAATGATGTGCGTTTAACAATGATGACCAAATGTGGTCCCCCCCCCCCCCCCCATAGTGTGAAGCGTAGGTGATGCCAAGCTGTTACCTTTCAGTTTTCTCTCTGTTTGGAAGTGCCACTGCTACCCCGTCACTGAAGCAAAACTCAATTGGGCGGTAAAGTGTAGGGATGCCAACCTGCCCCTCCCTGCTCTCCCCCCCAAAATGACAGCTCTGTGGAACCCGGAAAGTCCTGTGACCCCTCTCAAAGTTTACTTGTCTGGAACTGTTCCCTCCAAAACGCTGAATAAGTTTTATTTTACCTTGAGATTGATTATGCCGTAATGGAATCAGAGACCAGGATTTTAATATCGCCATCTATCGGGATTGATGGTTTATTTCCCTGCAACCACTCGCTTCCCTATTCTGGTCAGTCCTCCACCTTCTCACTCTGCTCATAGCTCTTCCTTTATTTACCTTTTGTTTTTGGCATGATTTGGATGTTTATTGTTTATACATGAGGAAATGCAGCTAAAGCGTTACATGTGAACTATGTGTACACGTGAACCCCCTTCCAAACACACATGAACACAAGGATCTTCTCATTAACTGTGCTTCCTCTGTTTTCCAGGTGATGGAATACGAGAACAGGATAAGGGCCTACTCGACACCGGATAAGATTTTCCGCTACTTTGCCACACTGAAGGTCATCAGCGAGCATGGCGACGCCGAGGTCTACATGACGCCGCAGGACTTTGTTCGCTCCATCACCCCAAATGAGAAGCAGCCAGAGAGTGAGTGTAGTCTGCTTACCCCCCTGGGGCAGTCTATGTCTGCCCTCTTTCATCCACTGACATTCTGATACACACCTTGTGTTACCTATCCATCCTCCCATTTTTATTTGCCCCCTGAAATCCACCTTCTCAGACCTTCAGGCCCAAGGTGGTTATAAAAATCTCCCTGGAGACCTTTTTGTCATCTGATCTAATTTTTGTGTGTGCGTCTGTGTGTGTTTAAGTGCGCATGGGGTCACATGTCAACTTTATTTGTATAGCCCAGTATCATAAATTACCAATTTGCCACAGGGGGGCTTTATTTACATGTCACAGCACATACATGCAGATGGCTAATAGTCAGGTGATTTATGGGCATCACTATCCAGGGCGAGATGTTCCTAGCTGGCACTGTCAAACAGATCAAATCACTCTCACCAACTGTGACTACATGCCCTACCACCTCCACCAACTCTATCCACGAACAGGAACCTTCAGCAAATAGTTTGAAATCAAGGCCCTGCACCAGATACTCTGTCAAAGTCCCGCAGATCCCTGACATCATGTTCCTAAGTCTGAGAGGAAGGCGGGGTAGGGACTGTCCCGTCCAAACTCCCCTTGGTCTTTTCTTTTCTTTAGCTGACTTGAGAGAGCAGGCGGGTAAGAGCTTAAGAGGAGGAGTGTGCAATGGTGACATTGCGACAAAGGTCGGTAATCGACACGGGTATTAATTAAGGGGTATAAACCAGCACAGATCCCAGGCGTCACACACACAGCGAGTGAGAGATATCTGATATTCGACTGTGGGAAGTTTGGAACGGCAGAGAGCTTAACTTAGCTCAGGATGGTTTCAACACCACACTTGTCTTCATCAGTCTGGAGCAGGTTATCCAATGTCCCGCATGCTGGAATTCTGCTTCATTTGCATAGCATGTTGAGTTGGACCATACAGTGCCTCATTCACAGGTCCTCGGTTAAGTGTTCAGTTTGTGTGCACCGTTAGATCCTGGGTATTCAACTACAGTGGAGGAGCCGGAACCGTCCCTCCTCAACCTGCAGTTTGCTCTGCTAACAAGGTCTTTGTTGGGCCCGTCACGTCCACACTGCCTGCCCCGCACACCTCAGCACTTCCTTCAATTTTCTGCCTTTAAGATTTGGCCTTGCCTGGCCCTCTTCAGTACCTCCAGGCACTATCCTCTCCCTTATTTTTGATCCTCCACCCCAACTCTCCCTTTTCGTATACTACCCTTCTCTCTAACCCTTTCTAACCGGTATCTCGTAATGCTTTACTGGGTTCCAGCAGATGAAGGAGGGTTTACGAATGCTGCAGGAAGCATTAAGCTCAGCTGCGCTGTATTTGACTCACAGTCTCTCATCTTTTCTTTTTTTTCTGAGCTCAGAGACGGTCTGGGTGAGATTACTTAGAAGAAAACACCCTGATCAGGCTTTTTGTATATATAATAATACAGTCATAATTGTGGCAACCACTACGGCACGGAGGTGCAGTGGTTAACACGGTTGCCTCACAGCAAGAAGGTCCTGGGTTCAACCTCGGGGTAGTCCAACCTTCGGGGTCGTCCTCTGTGTGGAGTTTGCATGTTCTCCCCGTGTCTACGTGGGTTTCCTCCGGGTGCTCCGGTTTCCTCCCGCAGTCCAAAGACACGTAGGTCAGGCAAATCATCCATACTAAATTGTCCCTAGGTGTGAATGTGTGTGTGGGCCCTGTGATGGCCTGGCGGCCTGTCCAGGGTGTCTCCCCTCCTGCCGCCCAATGACTGCTGGGATAGGCTCCAGCATCCCTGAGAGCAGGATAAGCGGTTGGATAATGGATGGAAGGATAATGATATTGTCATAATTATCATAGTTATATTTATATATTAGTGTTTTTATATTTAATAATGGTGTTTCAGTATGATGTTTCATTGGCTGATGGCCAGCTGGTTGATTTTACTTTGCTGTTTTTGGACTCTGCAGGTTTCTCTGGCCTAGGGCTAAATGCCAGATGAATTAACAGTGAAAGCAGCCTGAACTTCTTGTTTCATTTAATTTTGACGGGTCCTGAAATGGCCACAGTCTCCGTTCGCTGTCTGTCGATAGTGACCGGTGACCTGGGTTTAAGGGACTATTGATGTGGCCAGAATGCAGTGACACTGCGAGCATGCATTTTGGGCTGTATTAGTGTGTCTTGTGGTTCAGTCGGATCGGAGTTTAAATCAGAGGTGGATGCAGCGGCTGCAGCGGCGGGAGGGGGGGGCATACTGCAGGGGTTTTCAAGATGAATGCTAAGTTTTTGTTCCACCTTTGGAAAAGCCACTGTCACACAAATTGATCACATTAACTTTTATTAAAATTCATTTTAAGCTCTTGATGAATTATTCTAGCTTGTGAGGTGCATACTGTGTAGTGTGAACCTAGCAACTCATTTTCCAAAAATTGATAATGGCCGAACGTTTTGTTTTATTTTTCATTGATTTTGTTGTGATCCACATTGAAAACATATGTATGGTGGGATTCTTTGAGTCCAAGATGAGCAAGACAGGAGATTGTTGCATGCTGAAGATTTAGCACCCCAAAGCATGCCTCAATAATGGCCTATGCACCAAGCAGGCTATAGTCAAGAAATTCATATCAAACAATGAAATACCCTCAGTGATACATATTTAGTGTATGGACAGTTTTACATGTCCAAGTGTGACATCTGACCTAAATGTCTCGGACGAATGAATCTGGTTTGATGTTTTTAACGGTAGGAGGCGTTTCCACGTCGTGATTGTTTGATGGGGGCCAGCACGGTGGCACAGCGGTTAGCGTGGTCACCTCACAGCAAGAGGTCTTGAGTTCGAGCCCCGGGGTAGTCCAACCTTGGGGGTCGTCCCGGGTCATCCTCTGTGCAGAGTTTGCACGTTCTCCTCATCTCTGCGTGGGTTTCCTCAGGGTGCTCCTGTTTCCTCCCGCAGTCCAAAGACATGCAGGTCAGGCTCCAGCATCCCCGCGGCCCTGAGTAGGATAAGCGGTTTGGATAATGGATGGATTACTTAGAAAGTGATTTTTATGTAAGTAAACACTCATTTTTTTAAATGTGTCTCTTTGAGGTGATGTTCTGCATCTCAGCATCACTTGTTTGAGAGCTCTTGCATATATATTTACTTGGTTGATACCAGGATGAGGAAAGCGTGAAAGAGATAAGGGCCGATGACGCTGTCAACTGGCATCTAATTCACACCACAAACCACTACTGTTAGTTTCTGTGATGTCAAATGAGGGCTGCTCCGCGCCGTCATCCAGTCACGACCGGGAAGGGCAGGGGTCATCACCCTGATTAGTCATGGTTGGTTGACGGGGAGCGAATGCAACGATGAAAGATGAGGGGGAAAATGAAACGGGGGAGAGGCTACGCGATGCATTATTCATCCCCCCCTCCTCAAGCCTTTCTGCTGTATTATTCATTGTCATTCTGCTGTGGCACAATGACAATTATTTCCTCGGAGACACGTTGACGTCTCATAGTGATCAATTCAGGCTACGGTGTTTATTAAATGAGGTTTGGATAGGAATGGCAAGACCTTCGTGTTCATCACTTGTCCTCTCTTTCTAAGCACTGTAAACCAGCAATTGTCATCTTCCATTTTCATTCGGTTTTAAGCCCTCCCTTCAAATAGTGCCACTTACTGGGGACTTTGAAAATAAACCCTGTTTGAGAAACTTTACTGTGATGAATGACCAGAAGAATCAAAGCTGAATGCTGTTTAGACTCCATTTTAAAGAACTGCAAAATGGAAATGGTTTGCTAATGGTTGTTCTTAATCTCTGGTACATGTCAGGGATTTTCCGAGTGTCACTAATGACATCCTATAATTATGTTTGCGCTGCTTCTCGCCACAGATAAATTCAGTAGCTGCTGTCGCTCCTGCCTTTTAAGCGAGCCTGCCTTGTTGTCTTTCCAGAGCTTCTTTGGATCCTTGTAATTTCTTCTGTTTTTTTCCCCGTTTTTCTCTCCAATTGTACCCGGCCAATTACCCCGCTCTTCCAAGCCATCCCGGTCGCTGCTCCGCCCCCTCTGCCGATCCGGACTACCACATGCCTCCTCCGATACATGTGGAGTCGCCAGCCACTTCTTTTCACCTGACAGTGAAGAGTTTTGCCAGGGGGACGTAGCATGTGGGAGGATCACGCTATTCCCCCCAGTTCCCCCTCCCCCCCGAACAGGCGTCCCGACCAGCCAGAGGAAGCGCTAGTGCAGCGACCAGGACACATACCCACATCCGGCTCCCCACCCCCAGACACGGCCAATTGTGTCTGTGGGGACGCCCAACCAAGCTGGAGGTAACACGGGGGATTCGTACCGGCGATCCCCGTGTTGGTAGACAACGGAATAGACCGCCACGCCACCCAGACACCCGAGATCCTTGTAATTTCAAACACATGTTAGTAAATTCTCTCCCCATAAATTTGTGTCTCATCACAGTCTCTGTCCTTGTCTCTGCCTGTATTTCATTTCAGACTTGGGCTTGGATCAGTTCATGGTGAAGCGCTATGATGGGAAGGTAAGTACTGAGACTCCGGCTGTGTGGGTGGACATGTTGACAAAGCATTAAAAGGTGGCTACTTGGCTGTCTTGTAGACAGCTGCATAACAGGCCCTTTTATAGTTGGGTTTCATAAATGAATTCCCCTTTTCTAAATGTCATCATGAAATAAACAATTATAATGACCACTGGTGCCATGCTGCATCGCCCCACGTTGCCAGAGATGTGTTATTTTACCAGGGGTTATACTACCTCTCCCTGCTGCATAACTTACTAGGTTACCCCAGGGGTTTATTGGGAGTCAAGCATGTGAATGTGTTAAGTGGACCAGTTGAAAACAAAGTATAGCAGCTGTTTTCCATGTCAGATGCATAAAAAGGGAGAAAATGCTACACTTGACATCCATATCGTTTTTAGTTCCTTGCTTTTCTTGGTGTGGATGAAGAAATCATCATCGTCCTCTTACTATCTGCAGTTTGACTTATTTGGACATCAGTGTTGTGTGTTTGTGGAGAGCAGAAAGTAACAGTACATCCGTCCATGCCAGTTTACTCTGCAGAACCGAACTAGGCAGCACAAATGTGGAGCTGGTTGGGATTTGAACCCTTTATTAGCTTTTGAAATGAAGTCTTTTTTTTACTGCGGTTGCATGACAGTCCCTTAAAAGCAGCTGTTGTTAAATAAGAGTGCCATTTTGAGGTGGTTTTTCTGCAGCTTTGCTGTCGTCTCAAAACAGTGCAAGTGCCTCTGGAGAACCTTTTTCACTTGTTCAGATTACACCAGGGCACACAAACTTCCTTTGAATTGTGAAAATGTCTGTAGAACAATTAAATTCTAACATTTGTAGCGTTGTGGATGGGTGGATACTTGCATACCAAACACAACTACAGCTAACATGATGGCTTCAGACAGAACTGTGACCATTACCAGCCCCTGATAAGATTGCTTCTGTTTCTTTAGAAAACACTAAGATAAAGTCAACTTTATGAATGCTGTCGGCATCTTGAAATTGAGTGTTCATATAAAATAAACACTGTTTTTGTTCTTTTTAACTGTTCATCCAATATTATTAAGATTAATTTGGTGGGGGCGTCCAGGTAGAGTAGCGGTCTATTCCGTTGCCTACCAATACGGGGATCGCGGGTTCGGATCCCCATGTTGCCTCTGGCTTGGGCAGGCGTCCCTACAGACACAATTGGCCGTGTCTGCGGGTGGGAAGCCGGAGGTGGGTATGTGTCCTGGTCGCTGCACTAGCACCTCCTCTGGTCGGTCGGGGCACCTGTTCCGGGGGGAGGGGGAACTAGGGGGAATAGCGTGGTCCTCCCATGCGCTACGTCCCCCTGGTGAAACTCCTCACTGTCAGGTGAAAAGATGTGGCTGGCAACTCCACATGTATTGGAGGAGGCATGTGGTAGTCTGCAGCCCTCCCCGGATCGGCAGAGGGGCTCAAGCAGCGACCGGGATGGCTCAGAAGATTGGGGTTATTGGCCAGATACAACTGGGGAGAAAAGAAGTGTGGGGGGTCCAAAAAAGAAAAAAGATTACTTTGCTGTTTAACGCATCATCTCAGCAGAAGTATGAGTCCAGAGCATATCAAAAAAGTCTCTTTCCAAACAAATGTATAGATCGCTGTAGTCTCTACATGTTTTCAGTGATTTATTTGGCAATTTGACTGCTGTCATGCAAGGGCAAGAAGAAATCACTGAAACATCACTGGGACTGTGTGCCATTAAGAAACCCGATGTTTGAGGATGGAAAAGGCTTGTTACGCCGGTCGAGAATGAATAGGGTACCGGCGCTGCTACAGATGAGCTACTACACTTATGGAGACAAGACAAATATTGCCCCATCTGTCAGTAATAATTTACTGAGTCCCCGTTTTCTCCAAAATGCCAGTGACGTTCAGTCTCTACTCCTTCAGCGCTCCTTAAGGGTGTGATTTGCTGTCCCAGCTTTTAGTTTTTGGCCAGAGGCTACGAGGTTTTTTTTTAAAACAGGAGTTGGACCTTTATTTATTTAACATGGTTTTATTGTGTGGCATGGTGGTACAGTGGTTAGTGCGGTTGCCTCACAGCAAGATTGTTCTGGGTTCCAGCTCCGGGGTTGTCCAACCTTGGGAGTCATCCTCCGTGTGGAGTTTGCATGTTCTCCCCGTGTCTGCGTGGGTTTCCTCCAGGTGCTCCAGTTTCCTCCCACAGTCCAAAGAGACGTAGGTCAGGTGAATTGGCCGTACTAAATTGTCCCTAGGTGTGACTGTGTCGGCCCTGTGATGGCCTGGCGGCCTGTCCAGGGTGTCTCCCTGCCTGCCACCCAATGGCTGTTGGGATAGCTTCCAGCATCCCGCGCCCCCGGTTGGGATAAGCAGCTTGGATCATCCTTCCAAAATTGGAATGATGATTTTACTGTGATTTCGAAGTACGACTGCGTTTAAAGCACTAATTCACTTTATTGTGACAAAATACTTGTCTGTATTTTGTGTTTTCAGCTCTCATACAGAGTTGTGGAACAACGACAACTGCTGATATTTGCTGTCCTAAATCATATATTTGATCCAAAAAAAAAAGATATTGTGTGTTTGTCAATTTGGACAGACGAGTCTGAAAAATGGCCTCCATGCCGATTCTGAGCACACGGTCCTCGTGGCGAAACTAGAGTTTTATACATGGGGTGGCCAAGGCTACTTCAGCGGGTCCATGGACCTTGACAAAAAAAATGAGTGTGTATAACCTTAACCTGGCATCTGAAGAGTATGAATGAATCCTGTGACTGCTGATCAGAGGTAGAAGTGATAATTCACTTCACCCACAGTTCTTCAGTGTTGCAGATGGGCTGGTCTACTAAGGGTTACCTAACCAGAGTTCTTCAACATACAATGAATAGCCAGTGTCTCTGAACTGCAGCTCAGTTTCTTCTACACACACAACCACAAACACACACACACACACACACACACACACACACACACACACACACAGAGTACTGTACTGTACTCACATACTGGAGAGACTTGGGTAGTGGGGTAATTGGCTGGATACAATTGGGGAGAAAAATGGGGGGGTTAAATAAATAAATAAAATGGATTGGAAATCTGTCTGGTCCTCGATCTCCAAGCATACAAGAGGCTAAAACTTGTTTAGTCTCTTAACTAGTTTAGAAGCGTTGCATTAGCAGAGAGCAGCTTCAGATTTAATCAGTAAGACTGACATGTACGAAGTGGCCCTACACAGTGCATAATGGCGTGTTGACAGCAGGGGAACCTCGGGCAGGTTCAGCAACCTTTGGCAGCAGTTTGACTTAAGAGTTCACTTGCTTCTCTCTACTTTCATGGCCCTGTTCTCTTCACTGTAAGAGAGGAGCAATAGCTCGACGTCAACTACGCCCCTACCTCTTTGCCCTACTTTTACCAGCCCGTTTGTACCTCTGTTCCCAAGGAGCTTTGGCTTCCCAAACTCACTTGGCAGTTAATCATAAGCGTGTTGATTATTATATAATATTTTTAACCTCATTATTGGACCCATCAGCCACCAGGCTGGTGTGATGAGAGATGATTCTGTACTCACTCTCTGTGTGGCACTCAGCCTGAACAGAGTGACAGATGCTGAATTGAGGACACGATTCATCCCTCAATTAAATCTTCCCTATTTCCTCCCATTTTCCCTTCTGCTGCTGTACACATGAGTAATATGCATAAGGCGTAGGAATTTGTGAGAACGCCTCTAGAAGTTTGATTTTTCTGCAAATTAAAAGCACATTAACCAAAGAGCTTGGGCAAATCGTTGATTTCCATCCTGCGCCCGAAGTCGAAATGGGGCAATCAAGATTTATGGTTCTGGTCACCTGGTCATGTAAATACTGCCCAAGGTTTTACTGTCTTGATTTGCGTGGCAAATCTCACGACCCATTCTGTTGATATATGGCTCTGGTTCCACCTTGAGTGTTCCCTGCCACGTCCAGGATGATCTGAGGTTTCCTTCTCTTTCTTAGGCATGTGCCCTCCCCTCTTTGGCCATACGGGCACATGCCTGTGCCTCATTGGCTTAATAGCCACCCCGGGCTGGTTGAATGGGGTTGGGGGGGGGGGGGGGGGGGGGGCTCAGTGTTCCTTCTCTCCAAGAAACCATGAACTCTTCCCCAACTGAAAAAAGAACAATAACACTGCAATGAATTAGCCCGACGTGACATTGCTGCACAATGGATATCAGAGCAATATACTATGTATGTTGACCTACGTATGTAGGCCCTCATGACCTACGTGTGTAGGTCATAGGTCATGAGGGCCAACAGTAGGTGTGGTGAGGTTTAAGAGGATGTTTTCAGATACGGGTTTTGGAAACTAACTGGGATGGGGGCTGTAGTAGTTGGCACTGAGAATCATCAAAATGCAGCACTTAAGGGGCGTTGAGGTGGCGTGGCGGTCTATTCCGTTGCCTGCCAACACGGGGATCGCCTGTTCGAATCCCCATGTTACCTCCGGCTTGGTCGGGCATCCCTACAGACACATTTGGCCGTGTCTGCGGGTGGGAAGCCGGATGTGGGTATGTGTCCTGGTCGCTGCACTAGCGCCTCCTCTGGTCGGTTGGGGGGGGACGGGGGAATAGCATGATCCTCCCTCGTGCTACGTCCCCCTGGTGAAACTCCTCACTGTCAGGTGAAAAGGAGCGGCTGGCGACTCCACATGTATCGGAGGAGACGTGTGGTAGTCTGCAGCCCTCCCCGGATCAGCAGAGGGGGGTGGAGCAGCGACTAGGACAGCTCGGAAGGGTGGGGTAATAGGCCAGATACAATTGGGGGGAAAAAGGGGGAAAAATAAAAAAAATGCAGCACTTAACAGTTCTCTTAAAAGACTTGACAGTGTCCCATTCACTGGGACATTTTTATAGAGACATAGGCCAAGTCCATATGGAGATTTTTCACAAGCCTGTTGTTGTGCCATAATCTACCGATATTGTATGTTTTATAACTTCCCATTGTAGTCCCTCCTCCCCTCCCCCCACCTTCTCCCTCTGACACACCAGTTTGTTGCAGGTGAAGTTAAGTGGGTGAAACCAACATGATGTACTTTTTTACATTGATGTGTAACAACTTTTGTTCATGTTAACTCACCATAATTGTTCTGTTTGTGTTTTTTCTCCCTGGGGGAACGCGTCCACTCTTGAGGTGTACACTTCGAGCGGGATCTCGTGTTTGCTACTCCTCTGTTGGTTAACGCTAAAATCCCGCTTTCCCCCCACCCCCTCCTCCTACCCCCGTGTGGGCATGCGCTCAGCTGCCATAATCCGGTGTTATTTACCATTCCCGCGTTGTTTTAACTGATGGTTAATCTCTTGTGCTCTTGCAACCATCTTCTCTCCCTCACATTACAAATAATCCCCCCATTTTCTCTCTCTCTCCTCCCTCACCCCATGAATAATCATCCTCCTTTACTCCCTGTCTCCCCACATCCCTCCTCATTTTCCCATCCACCTGTCTCTTTTCCCATCATCCCCCCCCCCTCGCTGATCTCCTCCACCCACAAACTGTCCCTTCCTCCCTCCTCCCTTTCATCCCCTCTCCATTCTGCCCCTCCCCCTCTGCAGGACTTCTGGCAGGTATGGGGCGTGTGCCGAGCAGCATGTGTGCGTGTACACCTGAATGACAAACTGCACTATGTACTCACTACCTACTCACTCTAATGGTCATCTCTCTCAGACTCTCTCTCTCTCTCTCGCTCTCTCTCTCCCTCCCTCCCTTCTCATTAATATGGAGGGTGAATCCATTCAGGGGAACAGCCAAAAGGAAGTCTCTGGGTTTGTTTGTTTTTTTTTTGCATCTCAGCTTCAGCAAGTGTTTAACCCGAGTCATGTCCGCAGTTACAAGCTGTGTGTTAAAACAATATATATTTCCCCAAGAACTCATTTGAGCAGTAGTAAATCCATCTTGAATTCACATAGAGGCTCTCTCGCTTGCAGTGGTATGAGTTTTACTCTGCGGAAAAGGGGAGGCTGATTTGTATGGTTGAGAGGATGGCGGGATGTTGAGTATTGGTGTTGTCCTCCCTTGTATAATAAGAGTTTTATATATTTCAGCAATTCTGTTACACCCAAGAGATGCTAAGAAAAATTATTTTACCAAAATTCCTAGTGTCTTGCTTTTGCAATTTAAATGGGTTTAATACACTGGTTCACGCAGGGTTGGGTATTTGAGCCTTGATCTTGAAGATAGTTTCCTGAGACGAGCTGTTATTTAGGCAGATATTTGAGTCATGAGTCAGCAAGTAAGCAAAGAGACACACCAAGAGCAATAGTGGGCAGGTTGTAACCTGTCCACCTTACTGTGTGCCCACAGGGAGGGACAAAGGTGAAATAGGCACACACTGCATTGTGTTCATATGTACAGAACATGCAGACTTGTAAAGCCTGTGTTGTGAAGTGCGTGCGACCTGCCTAAAGTCCTTTGTTTGGCCTAATGGAACCAGATGCCAGTCGTATCCTCTCTGCTGAATAATTTAAAAGGAAAGTCTTTCCTTTGTGCATAAACAAAGGATTGTTAAATACTGCTGCAGCACACTTTTCACCACCATCACACCGATCACTGCCTCAAAGTTGGGTTGCCTGCACTTCTACCCAACTACTTGATAGAGAAGTAACTGTCAAATTCTTGAGAAGCTGAGATGCAAAGAGCAGCCGCTGATAACCTTTGATTAGAAACTTGTCACTGCCAAACGGCAGAGGTGCTTTCCCCCGTTTTCTCCTCCCCTTTCTTTCTCTTTTGTTTTGTAACCCTTCATCATCCTCTCATCTATGAACTGTTCTATGAGCTCCTCCTTTGCTTTGGCACTCTTTCTCAGCATGCACTGCCCCATTGCTTGTGCCTGAAGGTGGCAGAATGTAGTTTTAGGTGGGGCCCCCTCTCTGCGCATGGTGGCATCACAGGTGTTTTGGACCCAGGAAATGGCTCTGTCGGCTAGCAGTGAAAGCTGTTTTAATGTGCTTGATAGTCTTCACAAATCCATTTTCTGGACTGTCTGGACATTAGTGCTGCATGACCTTTGTAGAGCATGGTTTAGACTGACCCAAGAGCAAGACTGGAATTGTCTGTTAAAACTGAAACCAACCTATTCCTATGCTGCCTAATGCCACAGCCTGTGCTCCGCTGTGTGGCCCACTGGTATCAAGAGGGGACCTCTGTCACTCAGAAGGAATGCTGGGATGGCTGACAAAACAGGCCTCGCAGCCTGTTTGTTGGCAACCCACTGTTGTCTTGCTCACTATTTCTGTTTCAGCAGGACGGTCCCAGGAAGAACCGCTTGAAACCTCACCCTCTGTTTCTCCTTCCCTTTTCACACTGTATGCAGTTATCTCACACTTTTCCACTTTTTCAACTTTTCCTTCCCTCTTTGTCAATGCAAGCATGTATTTTACTCAAAAGTACATACAAACACACACACATACACACAAGCTCTCTCTGTCTCTCTCTCGCTCTCTCTCTCACTCTCTCTCTTGCTCTGTTCTCCTTGGAACTTCAGTTATTGTCTGCACACCTGGTCAGTTAATGTGATTTTCCTCCCCTCCTGCGGGACAGTTGCCCGTCCTCAGTGGCTAAAATTGTTTATTGAGCGTTCCACACCAGCATACATTGCTTTGAATGTGCTCTCCACTCCCAGAATAATTATGAGTTATTAGCAGCACACCTGCTCTGCAATTACTCCTGGGACTGTTGGCAGACAGCTAAGACATTAGCCCCCACCCAGCACACCCACCCACCTAGCACTTGTTCCCGGTCAAAAAGTACCATCACATTCAAGCAGTGAATATTAATGCATGGATCCACTGATGTCTTTTTGAGTTTTTGCTACTGCTGAACAATATGCCTTTGCTGTTGTGTGACTATGTTCAAACATTAATCCACAGTGCATAGTATTCTATACAGCAGTCAGTCAGAAACATCAGACCCTAGCGGACTTCCACCATGATCTTCCTTGTACCTTGTCGTCCTTCTCTGCTGAAACCCCCATATTTCATCCTGCCTGCCAGAGTCAAACCCCAGAGATGCTGCCACATCAGACACAGGAGCATACAGGACGCAGTGTCACTGATCCATCTTTAATGAATTCCTCTCAAGCCAAGTCAAGTCAATTTTATTTGTATAGCCCATTATAACAAATTTGCCATAGTGGGCTTTACAGCAACACAACATCCTGTCCTTAGACCTTGCACGGGCTAAGGAACAACTCCCTAAAAAAACCCATCTTTAACAGGGAGAAAAATCAGAAGAAACCTAAGGGAGAGCAACAGAGGAGGGATCTCTCTCCCAAGACGGACAGACGTGCAATGGATGTTGTGTTTACACAAGTTACAGAATACAACATTGAAAGAGGATAGCATAGTTATAATGGAATTATAAGATATAGATGAAGAATATGATGGGGAGGATGCCACCGGAACAACCTAGGACCTGAGCCACGTGACCACCATCACCATGTAGACCTGACAGGAGAACAGACTACACGTGCACATAGGAGAGACTCACATCACACCATGCACATACACAGGAGAAGACATAATTTAGAGAGAGAAAAGATGTGAGAGAAGAGAACAGTTTGCAATAGTCAATAATATACTATACACTATAATCTCATCAGCAGAACAGTGGTTGGTAAATTCATTGAGACAGAAACCGACCCGCCATGCAGTACAGGTCGTGAAGTATTCAACTTAAAGGCAACAAATTATAGGCTAAGGCAAAAAGATGAGTTTTAAGTTTGGATTTAAAGGACTCAACAGACTCTGATTGTCTGATGGCAACAGGCAGGTTATTCCACAAGAATGGGGCCCAATAGGAAAAGACCCTGCTACCAGCTGACTTCTTTTTAACTTTAGGTACACACAGGAGCACTGTATTTTGAGAGTGGAGAGCTCGAGATGGAATGTATGGTTTAAGGAGATCAGACAGGTAAGATGGGGCAAGCCCATTTAGGAGTTTATAAGTCAGCAGAAGCACCTTCAAGTCTGATCTAACATGGATAGGAAGCCAATGAAGGGAGGCAAGAATTGGTGTAATATGGTCAAAATTTCTAGTTTTAGTTAGGATTCTAGCTGCAGCGTTTTGAACCATCTGAACACTTAGTACTAGTATGTGGAAGACCTGAAAACAGACATTACAGTAATCAGGTCTGGATGAAACAAATGCATGTATTACAGTTTCTGCATCAGCCATGGAAAGGAAAGACGGCAGTCTAGGTGATTTCTTTAATGTGCTTATTAAAGGAAAGGCAGGAATCAAACGTAACACCAAGATTTTTGGCTGCCACACTGAAATCACTGTTGTTGTCAATTGTTATTGTTACTTGATCAAATTGATGTCTGTGTCTAGCAGGGCTAATGACCAACATCTCAGTTTTTTCCGAATTTAAAAGCAGGAAATTTAGTGACATCCAGTTCTTCTCAGCAGCCAAGCAGGCCTCTAAATTATTAATTTGGCTATAATCATCAGCCCTTACAGGCATGTACAGCTGAGTATCATCCGCATAGCAATGGAAATTTATTCCATGACTGTATGATTTGGCCAAGAGGTGAAATATAAAGAGAAAAAAGTAGAGGTGCCAAGAACCGAGCGCTGAGGTACGCCACATTTAACGTCAAGGGAATATTTTGATGTAATATCATTGTAGCAGACGCAATGATTTCTTTCAGATAAGTAAGACTTAGTCAAGAGAGAGCTAAGCCAGAGACACCAAAATTACAATTTATTCTGTCTAATAGTATGCGGTGATCAATGGTGTCAAAGGCTAAACTGAGGTCTAGTAGTAGAAGCACAGAAGTGGAATCGGAGTCCATAGCAAGTAAAAGATCGTTCACCACTCTGGTCAGAGCAGTTTCAGTGGAGTGACAGGCCCTGAAAGCTGACTGAAAAGTAATTGGTTTAGAAGAAAAGTAATTGGTTTAGAAGCTGACATGAGCTTAGTCAAAGTATCGAGAGAGATAGTCTCAAGAGCAGTAATAACAGGGACGATCAGTAACTCATTATATAGATATGAAATTGGTAAGACAGGATCTGCAGGAGTAGCTGGAGTTGAACTAATTTTGTGTATATCTCATCAACCTTACTGCAGAAAAAGTCTAGAAACTCATGGGCTGTGAATGATGAGCAGCTAATAGACAGCTGCTTTGTAGTAAATTTGGCTAGTGTCAAAGAGAAATCTGGGATGTTTATTAATATTGATTAAGCAAGAGAGAGCACGCTGCATTCGCAGCAGATAAAGCAAGCTTGTATTTCAATAAACTCATGCCAAGATAGGTAAAAAAAAGAACCTTTCAATTTTGATTTTCGCCATTTACGTTCCAGTCTCCTGAAGGCCCACTTAAGAGCATGTGTCTCATCGTTAAGACCAGGGTATAGGCTTCTTTAGTCGCCTAGCTCTGGTAGTGAGAGGTGCAACTGAATCAAGGACACTAGAGAGGGCCACATTTAAGTCACTAGTGAAATTTTCAATTGAGTCAGTCTCTACAGTGAAAGGAGCCGAGACTTTAGGCAGCTGATGGCCAAATGCAGCTACAGTGGACGGACCAATGTGGCTTATGGCAATTATATCTGTGCTGACATTACCAGGACAGGCCACTAATGCTTCAAATTTAATGAGAAAATTATCTGACACAGCTGATGTGGTTGGCAAGACAGTCAGATCGGAAACAGCTGTCCTTTTAGATAAAAACCAAATCAAAGGTGTTACCGCTGCTGTGAGTTGACTTGAACGGAGCGAACCCAAAAATATCAACAAGCGCCAGAAAGGCTTTATTTAGAGGATCAGCAGCCTTATTCAGATGAACATTGAAATCACCAATAATTAGAATCTCATCAGAATGAGTAACAAGACCTGAGATAAATTCTCCAAATTCTTCAAGAAATAGCGAGTAAGAGCCAGGAGGTTGATAGAGTATCGCCGAGCAGAGTCTGTTCGTGGCTGAGGGAGATGGACTAAGAGCCTCAAAAGATTTGAATTTAGTTTGAAGTTTAGACGTTAAATTGAAAGTAGATTTAAATATTAAGGTAACGCCCCCTCCTAGTTTATTTGCCCGAGCTACATGGGCATAAGTATATCATTTAAGGGAAGGAAAACATTTGGTTTCAGCCATGTTTCACGTAACCCAATCATATCAAAACTGTGTTCAAGAGCCAGGTCACTTCTTAGTAAGGCTTTGGTAGACAGTGAGCTGATATTTATGAAACCACATTTAAGCATCTTGTTGAAGTGATTAGTAGTAGGTAGAACTTTAGAGCTACCAATAGATGAAATATTAATTGGAATTAGACACCTTGTATTATTAGTTGACAATTTTGAAGACCTACGCTTGGAACGATGTGTGTTCACATTTTTTGATAGTATTAGATGTTTGGCTCTGTAGATTATTAGCTACTTCATTGCACATTTCACCACCACCACCAGTGGTAGGAATGATTATTAGATTTTTGTGATTCACACATTTAGGACAGGAGATCTTGGGAGCAATACAACAGGGTAGGTAGGGAGACGGTCTCAATGTTATAGACCAAACTGTCAATCTAATAATCTATACTATGAGAAATTTCCTGACTAGACATATTAACTAAACTAGCTGATCCCCGATCTGGACTAGATTTAAACCTAGCAGGCTGTCTAATCACCTGCAACCTGCTGAATGATAAGTCCCTAGTGTCAAACTAAACATAGACCGCTATCTATATTGCTTGACAAAAGACTGGCGCCGTCCTCAGTAGGGTGAATGCCGTCTGCATTCAGCAGGTAAGGGCGGCCCCAGAGGGAAGGCAAGAAGCCCTTGTCGTTCACTCTCTGCTGGCTGTCACAGTGTGTCACTTATATCAGGACACCCTAGCTGGTGTAGCGCTCCAGTCCACAGACTTCCTCCAAGACCCACCTGGACCGATGATGCGACAAGCGGACAGGCATCACTCATGCACACAGATTCGCATGAACACAAATACACACAAATGCATTAAAAGACAGTGGCTGTATAGCCCAGGGGTCTCATCTTTTAGAAAGAAGCAGGTTACAGGCTAGACCCGTAAATTCAGTTTTTTTACTGTAGTGCCCACAAGAGAATACACTGGGGGTAAAAAAAGATCTCTTGGAGGGGTGTCCGGGTAGTGTAGCGGTCTGTTCCATTGCCTACCAACATGGGGATTGCTGGTTCGAATCCCCGTGTTACCTCCGGCTTGGTCGGGCGTCCCTACGGACACAATTGGCCGTGTCTGCGGGTGGGAAGCCGGATGTGGGTATGTGTCCTGGTCGCTGCACTAGCGCCTCCTCTGGTCAGTTGGGGCACCTGTTCGGAGAGGAGGGGGAACTGGGGGGATAGCGTGATCCTCCCACGTGTTACGTCCCCCTGGTGAAACTCCTCACTGTCAGGTGAAAAGAAGCGGCTGGCGACTCCACGTGTCGGACGTGGTAGTCTGCAGCCCTCTGTGGCTCGGCAGAGGGGATGGAGCAGTGACCGGGACGGCTTGGAAAACAGGGTAATTAGCCAAGTACAATTTGGAAATCCCCCCCCCCCCCAAAAAAATCTCTTGGATTGCCCAGAAATCACTACCCTTACAGAATCCAGATATCACATTCCATGCAAATACTTGAGTTGCATGGCACTATCATAGAAAGGTCATGGTTACTTTGAGTAATTTTTTTTTTTTTTTCGGTTGGAGCTGAAGTGGACGTTTGAAGTGCTCTCGCAGACTGTGTGCCCCTATTCCCCCCTTTCCTTTCCATCTTCCCTGTTATCTGGGTCTCTGCAGCTGCGGTGTTGGGCTAGGAAGAAGATTTAATCATCAACAAAGAGCCGCAGCCGGTGCAGCAGCATGCAAAAGGGCCAATCTCAAACTGCCACTGGCTCCTGAGCCAAAACTGCCGGGCCCCACACACAGACTCTGCTGGGAGGTTGCGGTGATTTATGAATTTGCACTCAGAAATGTGCGAAAGAAAATGTATACCATGCTAAACACTAGGAGTGTTGTTGGTTGGATGGGTGTTGTGTGTTTTTAGTTGTATTTTTTTTTTTTGGATCAAAAGGCCTACATGTAGAAGATTGACATAATAGGTTGTATTTAGCTAGGCTGTCATTCAAAGTGGCTATAACAGCTGTCTGTTTTTATTTTTATGACTTGGAGATGTTGGGATGTCAGTGAAATGTATGCCCTCTCGTCAGCACGTCTGTGGAGTAATTAAACCTATCAAGGCGATGGTGTCATTATATGGAAATAGGGATTTAAAGCTCTCATTGTTTGTTGGCAATTTTTCTTGAGTTTCTGGTAGATGAGAGGTTTTGCATATAGCAGTTATACAGATCTTCTGAAAGAGATAATGTGACTGAATCCAGTAATTCAATGTGCACACTACTTCCTAATGGCCTTTTTATGTTGCTAGAGTTTTCAAGTATTGGACTCTGACATGGTGTGCCTTGGGAAAGTATCTCAAAAGCATTGATGTGAAATGAGTAGAAAGAGATTTCGCCCCCTTCGCATGCAAGCCACTGGCTGTTCTCGGTTTATAGAGGGCAAGTTTGTCAGACTCTTGATGTTTAGGCTTGTTGAAGTTCAGCCAAGGCTGCTTTAGGGGCTGCCCTCTAGCTTGGTGCACCAGAGATTAGCCCCAACCAAACCCAAACCCTTCACCCTGTGTGTATGCGTGCGTGTGGGATTTAGAGCAGTGTGTCCAACTACCGTGCCTCCGGCCTGGCTGCAGCTCTGCTTTTTCTGCCTCGACTCTCGGTGGAGTAAATGGCTGTGGAGTGTGCAACCCGTCATCCGGACACAGCCTTTGGGATCGGCTTTAGAATGACTGACAGATCTGGACACACAAACAAGCTCAGGGACGGATCTGAAAAGGCGGACGCATTCACATACTCCGGCATCTGCATGACAGGTATCCTGAGCCAGGCACGCACGCTACTGGTTAATTACCTCCAGTGCCACAGCAGTTTGGACTATTGCAAACTGAAGGTCGGTGGCCAATGAAGAATCTTAAATTGATGGAACAACCTCCAGTGTGGCGGTGTTTTGGATCCCTCCGGCACTGTGACTCGGAGGCACCAAATTCTGCTGGAGTATGAACGGAACCTCGGGTAACGCAGGACCAGAGAGCATTTCAGGCTGGGGGAGTAAAGCTCCGGACGTCCCTCAGTGGAGAAACGCTCCCATTTATTCATGTTCTGCCTGGGATCACTGCAGGAGCAGCATGACAGTGCACGGCTTTGACGGGCTTCCCGAGTCTTATAGCCGTCACAGAAGACTGAGGAAAGGAGGAGGACGATGGCGAGTGGGACTGTTTTCTTACAGCAGGTTCCCCTGAGATGCACAGGCTCCCAGGAACAGACCACAGATTCACAGACCACAGAGCCATAACGAAATCCACAGCACTGTCGGACATACACAGGCTCACCCCGGTCATGCCCATGTGCACGAAAGGATGCATGAATGCCCGAGAGTACTGGATGTGTCATTAGGTGTGTTGGGGACATGCATAAAAGCTCATCGCTCCGTGTGGGTGGGGATGAGAGTGACTGGATCTTCAAGAGAGAAGGATTCTGCTCTGATTGGCACAAGCAAACAAGATGGACTTCCTTAGAGGTCTGTTGTACAGTTTGCTTGTTATTCAGTGAGCCCTCAACTGAACGGCTTAATTGTTTTAAATGGAGTCTTTGTCCTTGACTCGGGACGCTGTGTGGTGTGAGTTATCGTGCCCAGTGTTTTCCGTGCCTCTGTCGTCATCACTGTAGTGAAGCCGACTGCTGTCGTCTCCTGTGTGGGTGTGTGGACATGGGTAGTTTGTCTGTCTTTGTGAACTGATGTCAGGGATCTGCCTCAGCTCAGGCCTACAAGGCTTTCTGTGTGTCATCGCAACACTCCGAAGCAACCTCTCTCTCGCTCTCTCTCTCTCTCTCTCTCTCTCTCTCTCTCTCTCTCTCTCTCTCTCTCTGTCTCTCTGTCTCTCCGTCTCTCTCTGTCTCTGTCTTGCTCTCACATACATACCATACGCGCCTGAAAACTTCTACATGTCAGCTCTTGTGGCACCAACTGCGCTGTCTCCCTCTCTCTTTTGCTCTCTCTCTCTCACTCCTTCTCTCTCTCACTCCTTCTCTCTCTCTCTCTCACTCCTTCTCTCTCTCTCACTCCCTCTCTCTCCCTCTCCCACTCTGGCTCTCGCTTTCTCTCTCTCTCTCTCTCTCTCTCTCTCTCATGTTTTTCTTTTAGTGCCACTGCTCCAAAAATAATTTCTCCACCCTCCCCCTCTCTGAGCCACTCCTTCCTCCTATATTAAATGTGGCGATCATCAATAATGTATGTTACAGTAGAAACCAGATTTTCTGTATTTGCATCAGTGATGTCTATGAATCCAGATGGATGCCAATTGGGAACAGTTGTACATTTGTAAGCCTGCACCAGTTCATTTTAACAGCCTTTGCATCTCATGAGGGAGGAGTGGGTTATTGGAAAAATGGTTTGAAATTGGCTGTTATTGAAGGGCAATACCATCTAATTTCAGTATTCAAATTGGTTTCATATGTGTTCGGGCAATTTTTCATTATTTATTTTTACATTCAATAATGTCCCGAAATGTGACTAGAGAGCAGACTGCTTATAAAGTACATATTTGGAGTGCTCCGTTGACGATGAAAAGGTGACAACCATACTGCACTGAGGTGTTGCGTAATTTCTTTTAATTTTGATACAAGATTCTGTGGGTCTGTCTTCTGTTCATTTTCTTTTTTTCCGGATTTTTCTCCCTTTTTCTCCGCAATTGTATCCGGCTAATTACCCTATTTTCCGAGCCGTCCCGGTCGCTGCTCCACCCCCTCTGCCGATCCGGGGAGGGCTGCAGACTACCACATGCCTCCTCCGATACATGTGGAGTCACCAGCCGCTTCTTTTCACCTGACAGTGAGGAGTTTCACCAGGGGGACGTAGCACGTGAGAGGATCACGCTATTCCCCCCCCAGTTCCCCCCCAAACAGGCGCCCCAACCGACCAGAGGAGGCGCTAGTGCAGCGACCAGGACCCATACCCACATTCGGCTCCCCACGTGCAGGCACGGCCAATTGTGTCTGTAGGGACGCCCGACCAAGCCGGAGGTAACACGGGGATTTGAACTGGCGATCCCCGTGTTGGTAGGCAACGTAATAGACCGCCACGCCACCCGGACGCCCCTGTCTTCTGTTCATTTTCAACGGAGTCATTTCATCTTGTACATCTTGATAACGCCGCAGGTTTGACTCTGCAGTGTTTAGTTTTGACAAAGAGTCGCCTAGGTGTACCTGTACGCCATTTGAATGTGTATTTGAATCGTGAAATTGGGTGGTATTCCCCTTTTTTCTTGTTTTGAACAAGATGTTTGTTTTGCTTTTGACGTGTGCATGCGAGTGCGACAAAATGAATGCACACGTGTGTCTCTGTCATTCAAGGCCCTGCTAAAGACAGCAGAGGCTGCGCTGTTCTTTAACAGTTGTTTCTCCTCCTTCCTCTCCCCTCTGAAATGGACCTCTTGCAGACGGAGGTAACTCCACCTGGGCTACGCCCCACCCAGCTCCCTCCTTAGGCATGCTCTGTCACTCTATCCTCTCTGTTTGTGTGTGTGTGCGGTAGTACAGTCTGTAGCGAGACACAGTCGGATGGATTGTCTGTCACTGTCACTTTGTAGCGTGCATGTGATTAGGTCACACTTTCGTGCAGTGCTGTAAAGATACACATGCTAACAACCGAAACGGGGATAACGTGTACGGGTGTGTCTGAGAGACGGAAACGAAGACACGGCGGTGTTAAATACTTCCTGTTTTACTGTTCTGATTAATAAGTGGCGTGTATGTTGTGTTTGTCTCACTGTCTCACTTGATGTCTTTCCTCTCCGTATGTCATTTCCTCACCGTGAGTATAGCTACTGTTGATAACATGCCGGGCACACTAACCGATGGTAATTGTTCCTCACTGCTAGCCTGCCCTGCCTGAACGCCTTCATGTGTATGCAGCAGTTGCATGACTTGTGTAGTGCTAGTCTCGCCCTATTCCTTCCATATCAACTGTGACTCGTTTTTTTATGTGTTTTGTGTGTGTGTGTGTGTGTGTGTGTGTATACTTTTGTGTGTTTTGAGCTGTCACACACACAAACTTAGACACACGCCAACACACACAGCCAGGAACCTGTCATTGTCAGGATCCAGCCATAGTAGACCATGAGTCAACTGTAAAAGCTGCAAAGCTTCTCCTATATTTTAACAGCCTCTTTCTCCTCTTTTTGTTCTTGGAACGGCTGAGCAGAAGATAGCCCAGGAAAGGGAAAAGTTTGCAGATGAAGGCAGTATATTCTACAGCCTGGGAGAATGCGGCCTCATCTCCTTCTCTGACTACATCTTCCTCACCACCGTGCTCTCCAGTAAGTATTGGTGCATAAAGGCTCGGACCCTTTAGTTGGGTTGGACCTTTTAGTTGACTGGTTAGCGCAGTCGCCTGTGGTGCATTTGACCTGGGTTCGCGTCTCGGCTGTGGCGGTTCCCGGCTGCCCCCCAAATTCGCTACAATATCAACAACCAATGAACCTTTCTGAAGCTTTGTGCCGGCAGCCATACCAATGTGTACCCTGGCTCTGCCAAATGATGGAAGCTAAGCAGGTGTGGGTTTGGTTAGTCCTTGGATGGGAAAACTGAGTTGCTGCTGGAAGTGGTGTTGGTGAGCCAGTAGGGGGCAGTCTTTCCTCTGGTCCTACAAAAACAAACAAAAACAATAAATGTCAAATCCCAATGCCCCAGTGCAGTGATGGGGGACACTGCTGTAGGAGATGCTGTCCTTTGGATGAGACGTTAAACTGAGGTCCTGACTCGCTGTGGTCATTAAAGATCCCATGGCACTTATTAAAAAGAGTAGGGGTTCCCCGGTGTCTTGGCAAAATCCCCATCTGGCCACCTAATCATCCCCCATGTAATTGGCTTAATGATTCCTCCCTCTCCACCTCAAGCTGATGTGTGGTGAGCGTTCTGGTGCAAAATGGCTGCTGTGCATCACCCAGGTGGTGCTACACATTGGTGGTGGTTGAAGTGAGTTACCCCCTTCAATGTGAAGCGCTTTGGGTGTCTAGAAAAGCGCTATATAAATATATTATTATTGTTATTATTATTATATTATGGTCCAATGCCCAGAGATGATGTGCTGGCTAAAAGCGCGTCCCCTCTCTGGAGCCACCTGAACTCTCACTGACCTGTTTCTTCCCACCTTTGTCACTCGCTGCTTTCCCCATGCCTTAATTAAGACACCAAGGAGAAACCCTCTGCACAGTTTGACGTACAGGCCAAGGCACTTTCCTTTTGGGTAGAAGTTGCCCAGTTTGATATCAGCTGGGTAACTTTCCACCTGTTTGGCGTAGCCTCCAGCCCTGTGTTTTGTTACAGTTCATCATTGTTGTTGAGGAACAGTTAGCTGCCTCAGTGTCATCGTCTTCTGCCGAGTCAGTTTCGTATTAGCTGGATTTGTTTGGTAACCTGTAGAATTCAGATTCGTGCTCCCCTTCAGATTGGATCAGAGTCCAAAATAATGAGGATTTGCCTCTGGTTCAATACCCAACAAACTGGCTGCTAAACTTTTTTTTTTCTTTAAATTTCCCCCTTTTTCTCCCCAATTGTATCCGGCCAATTACCCCACTCTACCGAGCCGCCCCGGTCGCTGCTCCACCCCCTCTACAGATCCTGGGAGGGCTGCAGACTACCACGTTCCAACTCCGATACACATGGAGTCGCCAGCTGCTTCTTTTCACCCGATAGTGAGGAGTTTCACCAGGGGGACGTAACGTGTGGGAGGATCACATTATTCCCCCCCCAGAGGAGGCGCTAGGGCAGCGAACAAGACACATACCCACATCCGGCTTCCCACCCACAGACACGGCCAATTGTGTCTATAGGATACCCGACCAAGCTGGAGGTAGCACGGGGATTCGAGCCGGTGAGCCCCGTGTTGGTAGGCAACGGAATAGACCACTATGCCAACTGGACGCCCCTGGCTGCTAAACTTTTATTCTTAGCGTGGGATGAAAAAAAATCATTTCGTATGGGGAAAGTCACTAGGGAGTTTTTTTTTTTAAGCGTTAGGCTCTCATAAGCGCACATGCAGCACAGTTGGTCTGAGCCCCTTAGCCATGCTGATAAAATGCTGTGAAAGAAGTCTTAGTTTTGGCCTGATGCATGCATTTGCACGTGCATGTGCTCGGACCCACACAGGCATGCGATCCCATTTATCTTGACAAGGGTACAACATGTATACGCCTCATGCACAGCCAGCGCTCAATTCCTGTGTTTCAGTGAGTCAGACTTGAACTCGCGAGTTATTATTCAGGTCGATCCATTGCGCCCTGTTGCTCTCACATTTTGTTGTATTGCTTTCAAAACAAGGGTGTTTGTGTGTGTCTGCTGTGGCCTGCAGCTCCCCAGAGGAACTTTGAGATTGCTTTCAAGATGTTTGATCTGAACGGGGATGGAGAGGTGGACTTGGAGGAGTTTGAGCAGGTTAGACTATGGTCATGCAACACAACTCGCCTCCACAAAAATCATAACACACACACACTGCATGGGGACACAAGGTCACAAAAGATCTAACTGACCATTAGACTGGAGAATGCTTCAATATCCACTCAAAGATCGCTTTGCAGTAAACCAGAATATACTCACACACACACACACACACACACACACACACACACACACACACACACACACACACACACACACACACACACACACACACACAGGTAATAATAGAGATGCTTGTTTTCATAGTTGGAACTCATTTGTGCCCCCTCTTAAGATGTGGTATGCTCATGGAACAATCTTTTCCTCCAGGTTCAGAGCATCATTCGCTCCCAGACCAGCATGGGCATGCGACACCGCGACCGCTCCACCACGGGAAACACACTGAAGACAGCCGGCTGCAGCTCTGCCCTCACCACCTACTTCTTTGGAGCCGACCTGAAGGGAAAGCTCACCATCGGCAGCTTCCTGGAGTTCCAGAGGAAACTGCAGCATGACGTTTTGAAATTAGAGGTGGGGGCGGGCGGATGCTGAGGATGGGGATGAAGGAAGAGTTTATTTCACTGTGAATCGTCGAACCACTAAATGTTGTTTTGGACATGAGCTACGTAGGTTTATTATAATGCTGACCCTTCGCTGAACAAGGCTGAAATAAGACTTGAGTGACTTGTGTTAAAATACACAGCAAGCCTCAAAAACTACACATATGTAATCACGGACCTGTCTGATAGGGCTGAAAAGTCTTAAACCCCATTCCCACATGCCCCTTAACATGTAAACCTCCCCTCGATTTTAGGTGTCGGGGTCTTGTTTAAATGCAAGCTGGAGTTGATCGAGTGGAGGGTAGTGGAGTGGTTGGCACGGTCGCCTTGCAGCGGGGGGGGTCCTGAGTTCGGGCCCGGGGTTGTCCGGCCTTGGGGGTCTTGCTCTGTGTGGAGTTTGCGTGTTCTCCTCATGTCTGTGTGGGTTTCTTCCAGGTGCTCTGGTTTCGTCCCACAGTCCAAAGACATGTAGGTCAGGTGAATCGGACTTACTAAATTGTCCCTAGGTGTGTGTGTGTGTGTGTGTGTGTGTGCGCGCGCCCTGAGATGGACTGGTGACCTATCCAGAGTGTTTCCCTGCCTTCCACCCAATGACTGCTGGGATAGGGTCCAGCATCCCGTGACCCTAATTAGGATAAGCAGCCTGGAAAATATATGACCCTTCGCTGTACATCCCCAGGACTGCTCTGCAGCTGTCCGAGCACAACAGGCGAGAGGAAACAGTCTGCAAATGCTGAGGGAGCTAGCATAATACACCAGTAAATAAAGGGGGAGGCGAGAGGGACGGGTGAGTGTCAGCTTTGAATAAAGATGGAAGAAGAGGATGACCAAGGTGACCAAGGCGTATGTGGACTGTCAGTGCTGGTGATTTTCACTTTGTCTGAGTGGTGGTGGTTCAGTATGTCTGTCAGCTTCAGTCTGCAACTCCTCTGTGCGACAGCCGAGTCCCTCCGCTTCTCCCTTTGCCTCGATGGTAACGTGCTCCTGACTGCTGTCTCCAGCGGTGGTGTTGTTGAGGATATAGTTATCCTATTAATTAGTGTGGATACTGCCAGCCGACACCACAACTGCGATGGGCTGTGACATTTGAAGCTCTAAGAATAAGACTGGCTGTCCTGCTGTCTGCCAGAGACACAGTACTGTCTGTCACGTCTTAATGATGTTTCAGCGCTGCAGTTTAAAGGCAGAGAAACGGTACCAGCACATATGCACTGGCAGTGTTTTAATGTGGGTAATCCTTTCAAGTCAGCCAGTCAGTATCTCTCTCTCTCTCTCCCTCCAATTGTTTTTATCCTTTTCTCTCGGCAGGATGGCTCCCTCCCTCCTGATTCTCTTCTCTCCCTCCTGGAGTTCTCCCCCTGCATTTAGCTTGTATATTTGCCGATGCCTGTAGTGATGAGGAAATTTAAATCTTGATTTAGAGCACCAAGCAATCTTTTTTTATTTTTACTACTTTTATTAATCCCCGTGGGGCAATTCTTTCTCTGCATTTAACCCATCCTAGCTTAGCTAGGAGCAGTGGGCAGCCGCTGTGCAGCGCCCGGGGACCAGCTCCAGTTCGTCTTGCCATGCCTCGGTCAGGGGCACAGACAGGAGTATTAACCCTAACATGCATGTCTTTTTGATGGTGGGGGAAACCGGAGCACCCGGAGAAAACCCACCGCAGACACGTGGAGAACATGCAAACTCCACACAGAGGGCGACCTGGGATGACCCCCAAGGTTGGACAGCCCTGGGGTTGGAACCGAGGATCTTCTTGCTGTGAGGCGATAGCGCTAACCACTGGGCCACCGTGCCGCCATGGAAATCAGAATGGATAGATGGAATGATTGGTGGTTCACCAGTAACTCCTGTATGTCCAGGAATTATGATGGGAAATAAAATCAGATCTGTGGTCTTCAGTGGGACCTGCATCTCACAAAACCCAGGCCCTCTCACTAGAAGTTGTGTGCGGTATTTCAAAATGGCAACTCAACAACCTTCATCCCAGGCTTATATCGACTTTGTCATGGACGACCTGTTGGAGGTGTTTGGAATTAGCATTTTGAGAGGTCGACATGTTCAGAAAAGGGGGAGGCAGGGCCTTGTGGTTGTCAAGCCGCCTCAGATGTAAATCAACTGGATTGACCTGACAGCTGGACCCACTGTTGCTAAGCCATGCTCCAGTAGAACATAATAAAAATGCACACACACAATAAATATCACTCACACCAGCTTCGGGTGCAATTCAACTTGATGCTTGACACCACTATTTGCCGTTTCCCATCTTCCCTGATCCTCCCCCTCCCATTAATTCTTTTCTATCTGCACAGCACTCAATCTCTCCCTGTCACCCCCTCTCGTTCTCTGACCCCCAGTTTGACAGAAATGACCCTGTGGACGGCAGGATCTCTGAGAGACAGTTCGGGGGGATGCTGCTGGCTTATAGTGGAGTTCAGTCCCGTAAACTCAAACAGATGCAGAAGGGACTGAAGAAGATGTTCAAGGATGCACAGGTATAAACTACATATACGATATGCTGTGTGTGTGTGTGTGTGTGTGTGTTCGTTTGTGCATGAGAGAGAGGGACAGCGAAAGGTAATAATACATCACAGGTGGACAGCTGTCAGAGGCTTCCTCCGTCCAGCAGTACTAAGCTCACTCACTCACTTTTCTCCCCCAACTTTCTCCACCCTTCTATCATCTCTGTCTGTGCCGGGCAAGTACAGCGCCCCGGCTCATCAGCATGTGATGCCTCTGGATCTTCCTCCGAGCTTCAGTAAACGTAGAGATTTTCATCTTCCTCTGACCATGTCCCTGTTTGCCTTGCTCTCTCTCTCTCTCTTCCTCCTCCATCACCTCATCTGTTTGTCTCAGGCGGTATCCTCCACTGCTCCTCCATCTATCAACATAGCCATAACTCGTTTCGGCTCAGGTCGAACAGAATGTGGATCTGACAGGAGCGTAGAGCCTCGCGACTGTTTGGTATTTCGAAGGAAAATGCTCCCCTTTCAAAATCCCCTTATCTCATTCCCTCGTCGGACATCAGACATCGAAATGATAGAGAAATGGTTCACGGGGACGCTTCAGGACCAGGACTAGAATGCATATTAACAAAGAGGTAGAGAACCCGCAGTGGAGGTGAATACGCCAGAATTTCCTGACAAGTTTGTGTGTTTGGTCTCGTGCAGGTCTGCTGCTGGCTTGACTCCAGCATAATGGACCTCATCAGTTAATCAGCCTTGCTCATGTTCTACGTATGTAAATCCATGAAGGCGCTGCGACAAGTGCTCTCTCTCATTTGCATAAATGTAACACAAACGTCAGACTTGAGTTACGATAGGGCCTTACTGCATGGTTAAATGTAGAGATTAGCAGACAAGAGGACAAGAAATTCCATTCCTCTAGGGCGCCAGAAGGAGAGGGAGAGGGAGACGAGGGCTGTGTGATGCCAAATCTACTTCTCTAAGGAATTAGACTGCAGTCGTTACCTCTCTCCCTCTTTCTCTTTGTTCGGCTCGCTCTCTTTCTCTCTGTTTTCTCCTCCCATGCATTCCCTTGTCTGTGTCTCAGAGCTGTCTTCCTGCCATACCTGCAAGGTAAATAAAAAAAAAAAGTGGTACTCGCTGTGCGAGACCAGCTGCTCTCTCTTCTTTGCAAACAAGCACATCAGCACCGTGGTGTTTCTGTGTGAGTGTGCGCCCGCAGATGTGTGTGCGCTGGAGAGTGTGTGCACGTCGGAGAGACTGTTCTCCTGTCCACACGTGCCTTGACGTTCACCCACGTGTGTCGGACGGTTCCACCCACCGCCCGTTGTCTGCTTGTCAAACCATTGAGCTGCTCTTTTAAGTAGAACTGCACACTCACGTCCTGTTAACGTGGGGTGGATTCCTCACAGGATTGGAGCGCTCCGGTATCGCTCCTCAGTTAAAACTGCAGAGGTGAGTCCTTCCTGCCACAGCATTTTTCTTTTTTTTAAAAAGAAATATTTTTTTTGTTTGTTTCTCTTTTCTCTAGGGCATCACGTTCGAGGAGGTGGAGAATTTCTTCACTTTTCTGAAGAACGTCAATGACGTGGACACAGCACTGAGTTTCTACCACATGGCTGGGGCGTCCATAGATAAAGGTGCAGCGCTCATCCTCCATTTACGTTCCCCACCTCCCAACTCGCGCTGTTCCCAGCCTGCCCTAAGCTTCCCTGCTTTCCACCCCCACCCCCCCCCACCCCTCTACAGATCACCCCAGGCTGGTTAAAAACTCAGCCAGCCATATCCCCTTGGCTGCATCTCATTCCCCCTGGCTCCGCTTCCAGTCCTCATGCTGTACCCATTTGTAATGTCTGTGCACCCATCCATCTACCGCCTCCTCCTCCTCCTCCTCCTCCTCTACTGAGCAGAACCCAGGGGCCGTGACGTTACATGCATGCATCGCTTCCCTACTCAGGCGCAGGCTACTGTTTCCCATTCACAGACACGCTGACCTCAACCTTAAAATGACAGCGGTTGACAGGAGGTTGAGAGGATGATCAATGATCAGGAGGGTCCTGGTTCAATTCTCAGCGGATCACCAGCCGCCCTCTAGTCACCGGTACAACTGGAGGGTGTATTCCAGCTTTACTGGCGAGTGGAAGGTTCCTGGTGTCTGCACTGTCCACCAACACTGCCCAAGTGCCCTTTAACAAGGCAGTGTATCCCAGACTGCCCCAAGAAAGCTGCGCTGTGTCTGGCCCTTTTAGGAAAACACATACAGTAATGCACAATGAGTGAGGTAAGATGGAAATTCCGGAAAAAGAAAGAAAAAAAAATAAAATAAAATTACAGGGTGAGGTGAAAACACATTTTAATAGACATATTTCCTCATCTGGCCAAGAAATTCCTTATCTTTCATCTTCCACATCTGGAAAAAAATTCCACTTCATTAGATACTGCTGAATTCACTATGAACCTCCTACGATTTCAACAGGAAGAGGCAGTTAAAGTGCGGGTGATCCGTGCAGACCTGTACCTTTCCTACAAGATGCTGATGGTTTTATGAGGCGATCTTTTCCTCGTTGGCTGCAGTGATTCGGCTCCCGAGTGTCGCTGCAGATGTTTTGTGTCATGACAGCCATTAGTTCTGATTCACTGGTGGCACAGCTGTCATGTCAGGAGTACAGTCTACCCCGAGCAGCTTGTGGTTTGGTGTGTACACACATACACGTGGTAATAAGTTCCGGGTCTGCCCATGTGCATCTATGTCTGCACGTGAGTCTGTCTGCACCAATGTCCTTTGCGCGCCGAAATGTTTGCCCAAGCCACTGCAGCGAGTGGCTTGGGCAAACGTTGAAATGTGTCTCTATGCATGTGTGTGTGTTTGTGTGTGAGGGGACGTCGTTATTGGAAGGCGTAATGTGTGCTGTGTCTGCGGGGGACGGCCTGGTGTACATAGTCCTCCTCCTGCTTCAATACTCTTCTTCTCAAGAGGAAATCCTCTCAGAACTGTAGCTTATATTCACCATGACCCCCCCCCCCGCCCCGGTCCAGACCAAGGGTCTTTTTATATCACTTTATCGTCTCTTTGTTTTCCATTTTATGACCGCAAAGCTCTCTCTTTTCTCCTCATTTCCTACCCCTCTCCCCCTATGACCACCCTTTAGCCCCCCCACTCTGTCAATCAATCAATCAGTCAATCAAGCTGCATTTTATATAGCGCTTTTCTAACTGCAACAGCCACTCAAAGCACTTTACAATTAATTAATTCACACACACACACACACAAAGGTAACAACTGCTCATTGGGAGCAGCGAGGAGTTCAGGGTCAGTCGAAGCACCCCTGCAGGGTGAGAGAGGAGTCAGCATCCCAGACCTTAACCTGCAATTTCAACACCTGCGTTGTGTGATCGGCTATACTGACACACAACATAAGTGGTCACAGACAGAATCAGAGGCGACGAAGTTTGCAATGATGCAAACCACAGTCTTTCCCCCGTGCAGACCAAGCTCCAGTGTGTTGACCGCGTTTGCGAAAAGGGCCTACTGAGAAGCACTGTTTGAGCTCAACAAACCTGAGGATTAATACAAGTTTAAAAGGCTTGGCAGGGTTCTGTATGGACACCATTGGTAATATGAAACGTATGATTGTTTTTGTCTCATTTCATCCTGAGGACGACCAAAGTGGAAAGGCGCCACTGTCACATGGTTTGTGGAGAACCAGGACCGATGAAGTGTCGTTTTCTAGTGATTTCGTTGGAGGTTCCTGTCACAAGATTATCTAATGAATGCCGCACATTTGGTTCAAAGTGACAACTGAAAATATATATATTTTCATGCCAGTAGATACGCCCACACACACACACACACACTCTCTCTGTCCCGCATCCCTGCATACCCACCTCCCAATCTTAACCAGCCTTGTTCTTTCAGTCAAACGACTCATCATTGTCTACATCCCTGTCCTCCTCCTCTACCTTCCTCTTCGTCCCCCTTCTCCCCTCTCGCGTCTCTCAGATAGTCTCCCAGGTGAACCGGGGCTATTGATCCGGAGTGGCTTGACTCACACATACTGTCCTCTAAATGGGCCGTTTATGAGCGGGCTCGTGTTCACGCAAGTCCGTGTTCGCTCGCTCTCCTGTTACTCCACTGTGTAAATGGTAACTCGCTCTGTCTCCTCCCCCCACCACCACAGCCACCATGAAGCAGGTAGCCCGCACTGTGGCCAAGGTGGAGCTGTCGGACCACGTGTGCGACGTGGTGTTCGCCCTGTTTGACTGCGACGGTAAGTAGCTGTGACGGGCGCCGTTACGTGGGAATTCATCACGCCGGCTGTCATAGCCATCACCGTAGACATTTATTTATTCATGTAAAGCAAATTAAATGGAATATTTCTCATCATCCCCTTACCACCTCCTCCCCTATATTTTCATCGTCTCACTCTCCCCCTCCTCTCATGTTGCTCTCTCTCTTTCCCGCCTCCTCCTGCAGGGAACGGAGAGCTGAGTAATAAGGAGTTCATTGCCATTATGAAGCAACGGCTGATGCGCGGGCTGGAGAAACCCAAAGACATGGGCTTCACTCGCCTGGTGCGTGCCATGTGGAAGTGTGCCCAGGATACTGCCTGGGACTTTGCCACACCCAAGGCGCAGTAGTGGGACAAGAGGGATGCTTGAGTGTGTCTGGGACTGCAGGGGAGGCTCGAGCGCACAGATGCAGAAACGACACTTGCATCGCCGAAAGGAAAGCTTCAGAGGATGTTAAAGACTGAAACAGACAACTAATGCAGAAACACTCAGTAAGGCTGCAGCACTGAGAGGCATAATCAATCATGCAGCTATGCTAGTGTGGTTAGCGCTTTCAATACCGTGACTGAAGCATGCTGACACAGCACAGTGTGTCCCAAGAGGCTTTCCATCTGTGTCTGTGGAAGGCGTTAGGGGTATCTGGATGACAAAAACTTTTGATTTCCTTATTTTTCTTCGCCATATTGTATGTAAGAATGCAGTGCCAACAGGAGGCCAGCAGGCACAGTGAGTGACCCTTCCCCGAGCTAAAAACAGCAAGTTTCATAACCATAGTTAACATGATTTATTCTGACTGCAAAAGGAAAGACATGAGAGTAGGATGAAACTTGTGTGACCTTCAGTTATATTTATGCGCCGCAGTACGTTCTCCGCTATAGCGGTTGTACGCTCAGTGGAACCCTCGCAAATTTGTGTAGCGGGGCAGAGAGATGGCGGTTTGTAATCTTATTAGTACCTCTTTATTCCATACCCAAGTTTGATCCTCCAGCTCTGGCTGCTGCTGTAGTCCTGTTATCTTGGGCCACGAGGGATCGACCCAGCTTGCTGTGCCCTTAAAACGTCTCGTAAACAAAGCGTGTGCATCATCACCAATCTTGTTATTGCTCACTGATCGACTTTCTGTTCGACAGCTACTGACAGTATCGCTCTATTAAAATCTTTTTGATAACATGAAACTTTTTTTTTCCCAATGTGATGTTTTATTGGATAGAGGACAGTGAAGTGGCGGACAGGAAACAAGGGGGGAGAGAGATGGGGACGACGTGCAACAAAAGTCGCTGGCTGGGGTCGAACCAGGGATGTTGCGGTTATGTGGCATGCACCGTAACCATTCGGTTACCCGGGGCGCCGGGCATTTGTGCTTCACTTGACTTGCAAGACACACTGTCGTAGCCTCATTTCCAGTCTCGGCATTACTCCCGGCAGAGCGCCGTGCGGGATTAGTGAGGCTAATCTACAGGGGGCCGAGGACGGCGTTGGTCGCCGTGTGTAATGAAACGGGAGTGTAAACTGTTGGGATAAAATGCAGGGTCGATTGTACGCAGCGTGTTTGAGCGGCGCAAGATGAAGAAAACATCGATGATATGCATGTGCAGCAGTAGTCAGCAATTCTGTCTAATTGAAATGGGCAGGACGGGGAGTCTTCAGCCTCTGTTGCCCATTAAAAGATTGTCCTGCAGCCCTCCATGCACCCATTGTACTGCAGTGCCCTAAATCTCTTCTTCTCTCTCTTAACACAGAACGATTGGCAGGCGACAGACGGAAGTGGCACTCAAATGCGATTGCCTTTGCTGCCGAGATTAGGGCAGAGTGCTTCTGATCAGTATTCCCTACCCATGTTCTTCCCAGAGTTATAGGACGGGTACAGAACCAGAGAGCAGAGGAACTCAAGGTGCCGTCTCTCTTCAGTATTCCCACCCAAAATCCTAACCGCCCTCTCGACTTTGGCACGCTTTCCAACAACTGCGGCTCCACATTAAGAGGTATTAACGGCAGCGCTTCCATCTGGCGTTGAACCTGGTCCACCACAGCGATTATGTTGAAAACGAGTTTTTTTTATTACTCCCTTTTTCTCCCCAATTGCACCCGGCCAATTACCTCACTCTTCCGAGCCGTCCCGGTCACTGCTGCACCCCCTCGGCTGAGCCGGGGAGGGCTGCGGACTACCACATGCATCCTCCGATACATGGCGAGTCGCCAGCCGCTTCTTTCACCTGACGGTGAGGAGTTTCACCAGGGGGACGTAGCACGTGAGAGGATCACGCTATTCCCCCCAGTTCCCCCTCCCCCCTGAACAGGCGCCCCGATCGACCAGAGGAGGCGTTAGTGCAGCGACCAGGACACATACCCACATCCGGCTTCCCACCCACAGACATGGCCAATTGTGTTGGTAGGGACGCCCGACCAAGCCGGAGGTAACACGGGGACTCAAACCGGCGATCCCCGTGTTGGTAGGCAACGGAATAGACTGCTACGCTACCCAGACGCCCCAATTTGAAAACGAAAACATGATAAGACACTGGCATCGTCTGCATTCAAAACTGGGCCAACGTTTTCTCCCTTTGGAGCCGCTAAAGGAGGGCCCCATGTTTCCGGAGCATTGCCAAACAACACTGGATCCGAGTTCACTGAGTCATTCAGCAATAGTTCCATCTGCACTGGAACTCTGCCTTGTGAATGTGTTTCTCCTGAGCAGCCGGCTTGACAGCTCAGCTGTGAAGACAGAAAGCAAGCTCCATTTTGATGAGTGTCAAATTGTTTTTGTGCTTGGAGGCTGCTAAAGCAACTCTCCGCAGTTAGGCGTCCCTGGACTTTGGAAGGAAGCTATATTTGGCGTGTTGCTGAACACCACCTTCTAAAGTCAACAGTTATTTATGGGCAGGCATAGAAATGTACACAACATCACTATAAATTAGTGCACATGCGTACAATGTGGCCCCGGTGCTTTTGCTTATCTTGAAGTCTGTCAGAGTCTTCGGTGGTTTCTGCATGCTGGATGAATAGTGTCTGTGTTACCTTAGGCCATATGTCATGTACCTACTGTCATATTTCATTTGTTTACACATGACACTTCCACACACTTGAGTTGATTCTGCACATTTTACACAAATGTGCAAAACAAAATGCTTGTCCAGCAGGAGCAACTACGTTTGTCAGATGGCGTCGGGTAAAGTGTCAGCACGTAACAGCAGCTTGGACCAAGGAAGGCTAACAGTACCAATACCATAAAGCTATCAGACTGCCATCTAGTGGCATTGAAGAGTATTTCAGGTAAAATTTGTGGCTGAAGGTCATCGTGCACTCCAGCAGTGATTCTAAACTCTGGTCCTCGTAGCCCACAGTGCTGCAGGTTTTCTATTCAGCCAGGTACTTTATTACAGTAACCTGTTTATTCACCGAGGTAAATTTGTGATATTGGGCTATACAAATAAAACTGATTTGATTTATTCCAGATCTAAAACCTCCCTTATCAGACAGGTAGAATACCTGACAGCACTGTGGGCCAACAGACCCATCATTGAGAACATCTGCTCTATAGTGGCGGTACTCCATTTACCACGAAGAGCCATTCCAGGTAGGAAAATCACAGAAAGTTGAATCAGTTCATCCTGGACACAACGTTTATTGAGAAAAATGTTTCATCATTCATTTAAGTGACCTCTTCAATCTCAACTGACTGCAGGTATCCCCACCCATATAAACAATACAGTGGCATAATGACCGAAACCAACCATTGGTTTCATATGCAAACTGCCCTGACTTTTCAATGGCAGTGTGTACTACTCACAGAGGATTTGGGAATGGTTGCAATCACAGCATTGTAAGATGGCGACAGGTACAGTTCACCAGCCGATCGAAGAGGAGGACAACAGCTGCCTAAACGTAAACCGGCGGTGATTCCGTATGTGGCGGGAGTGTCGGAAAAGTTGAGACGCCCATTTTCCAAACATCGTGTTTCAGTTGCTTTCGAACCTCTAAACACACTGTGCCAGAAATGAATCCAACCCAAGGATCGGGTCCCCCGGCACAAACAGCAATATAGTGTACACTGTTAAGTGTCTGGAGGATTGCCATGACTTGTACATCGGGGAAACCAAACAGATGCTGGCCAAGAGGATGGCACAACACAGAAGAGCTAACACATCAGGCCAAGACTCCACAGTCTAGACCATCTACAGACCAGGACTCCACAGTCTAGACCATCTACAGGCCAGTGGCCACTCTTTCAAGGATGAGGATGTGCACATCCTTGGTAGGGAGGAACGCTAGTTTGAACAGGGAGTCAAAGAGACCATCTATGTGAAGAGGGAACAACCATCCCATCTGTCACCATATTACAATGCTGTGATTGCAAACATTCCTTTCCCAAATCCTCTGTGCATAGCACACATGGTCATTGAAACTCTAGTTAATGGTCACGACTATTTGCATATGAAACCGATAAGTTTGTTTCAGTCGTTATGCACTGTTGTTTATAAGGGTGGGGACACCTGCAGACAGTTTAGACTGAAGCGGTCACTTATGCCCCTATTCCACAAAAAACTGCAGCGGGTACCAAAATCAATGCAGACCTCCGATTGGTCAGGGAAACGCATCACTGCATCATTTTGCTGCGGCAAACAGCCACATACTGAGGACTACGTACAGCACCCCCTCGCTGTCCGCCATTGTTCTCGTTTGTTTTTACAATGGCCGCGTTGAAGATGACGTCACAGCAGTTTAACCAGGCGTCACTATGACAACCAGCTACTCTGAGGGGCTACTGTTACAGAAGCGAGTCGAGCCGAGCCGGTACTTCATGGGGCATTAGAAGAATGATGAAACATTTCTGTCAATAAACGCGTCCAGATGAACCGATTCAACTTTCTGTGATTCACCCATTGATTCTTACGCCTGGCTGAATTTGGGTTAATCATTGAAAGCCGGTGACGTGTTGGATTACTTTATGAAAACACAAGGCGCTCCAGAGGACGACCTTACTGCCACTATATATGGCTGAATTGTCTAATCCTGTTAAACTCTTAATGGAGATGGGTCGTGTAATCAACTCTTGTTGTTTCTTGACCCAGCGTGTAGAGAGCACAGTGGGTTATCTCACAAAGGATTAACAGCTTAGACAAATAACTAGAAGGGTAGAACTATATGGTGATGTTAATTTGAATATGTGAAACCAAACTTCAAGTGAAGGGCTATGAAGTACACCGATCAGCTAAAACACTGAAACCACTGCTAGATGAAGTGAACAACATCGATTGTCTTGTTACAATGGCACCCGTCAAGGGGTGGGCCAGTTCCTGAAGTTGATGCGTTGGAAGCAGGAAAAATGGGCAAGCGTAAAGATCTGAGCGACTTTGACAAGGGCCAATTTGTGATGGCTAGAGACGACTAGGTCAGAGCATCTCAAACGGCAGGTCTTGTGGGGTGTTCCCAGTATGCAGTGGTCAGTACCTACCAAAAGTGGTCCAAGGACAACTGGCGAACCAGTGACAAGGTCATGGGCACCCAAGGCTCATTGATTCAAAGGCTAGCCCGTCTGGTCCGATCCCACAGAAGAGCCACTGTAGCTCAAATTGCCGAAAAACTTAATGGTGACTATGATAGACAGGTGTCAGAACACAGTGCATCACAGCTTGCTGCGTATGGGGCTGTGTAGCCACAGACCAGTCAGAGTGCCCATGATGACCCCTGTCCCCGTCTACTTCTGCCTGTTCTCGCGCTCCATCCGGGGGAGAACGAGGCAGCCAGGGCAGGTCTCCGCTTCCTCCAGGTGACGCCAACCGAGGCAAAAGAAACAGGCCTGGTGGCTGTCCAGTGAAGACATCTCAGCGGAGCAGGAGGAGAAGGTCTTGGTTGGTGAAGACATGACTGCGACACGGCAGGGTGACAAAAAGCAGAGCCGTACTCAAGGTGGCTGAGTGAAAAGGGAGACGAGCTGCAACGACGCTTGGGTTTTATAGGTGGACGGGTACCGTGTGGCTCCTTCCACCTGATCGGGGGATGAGGAAAAATGTATGTCTCAGGCGCCAAGGTGGAGCGTCAAAGGGGTAAGCCAACAGAGAAGTCCGTACGACATAGAACGGTAACACGCAGATAGCAGAAAATAGTCCTACTTACTGCGAGACCACTGCCTGCCTCCCCTACTCGGGTGCTCGGACTTAGGCCCTTCAAATGATAGGAAATCTGTTCTTTGCCAAGCGAGGTAGGTCACTGCGGACGCTTGTTGCGGTGGCGACCTGCATATCCCTGCTCAGTGCGGGTCTATGTCAACCTGGGCATTGCATTTAGCAAAGTTTATAAACTATCTGCCTATTCACAAACCTGACTGCTGCTATTTCGCCATACATTACTTTTCCTGCCCAGATCGTGGTTTCTTTTTAATGTTGAGTTATTGACTTCGAGGAACTTCTTCCATCACCCTCTACCCCCCCCCCCCCCGCCCTTGCGTGTGTCGCTTCTGGCTACGTCACATACAGCCGTTATCTCATTGGTTGCGCTTTGAAAGATCAGTGGCAACCGAGGTCAAAGTTAAAATAATCTGAACTTTTGAGGGCAGCGCTTGGTGGCAATTTCGAGTGGTGCGCCGCACCAAGGGTGGCGCATCTGCCTAGCAGGGCGCCACCGCTCTCCCCACAGGAAAACCGCAGCACCGCCAGCGCAGAGCGGTTTTACTGCTGATCATGTGTGGCGCCTTTGGGCAAAAAACCAGCCGGGTTAGCACTCAACTGCAGTAGAAAAGGTTTTGAGACCCTGCAACCATGAGAGGTCCTTAATACAGTTGTAACTGCAGAGAAATCGTCAGCCTGACAGGCCCAGTAGCATGCGAGATTAGCAGCAGACAGAACAACCTGTGTTTTATTGTGTTGTTATAAGGCTTTTGTGCAACGCCCAAGTGATTGAATGGGAAATATGAAAAAAAATTAATATGCAGAACTCAAAACTAAAAAATCTGCCTAATAAAATGTTTTGCCAGTCAAGTCTAGATGCGCTGCCCTGAATATAAACTTGTACTTTCCAGAAAGAAAAGGTTTGCTATGCGAACAGTCTAGTAGCTCTACCTTTGCTGATGTTCTGGAAAACCACAGTCAGGTCGGCTGCAGCTTCTTGCACGCACACACACACACACACGAGTGAGAACAAAGGTTTTGAATCACCGCAACCACAAGAGGTTCTTCATTATACACACAGTCATAACTGTGCACAAAAAACATTAGGCTGACAGGTTCGGTAGGATGCGAGATTGGCTGCGGACACACACGTGCGACCAAAGACAATCCCCTCGCGGCTACCTACCACCTGGCAGAGATGATTAAGCAGAAACCAGTGGACATGACAGAGGAGAGAATCTGAAACCTCAGAATCCTAGTGGCTCAAAGAACAACAGCGGCACGAGGTTTCATCTGGCAGACGTTTAATTACAGTTAAAATATCACTGAAAAAAGATACAGGTTGAGGGAACATTAAGAGCGGCAAAAGAAAACATTGAAAAATCACGGTCTGTTAATCAGGTTGATAGTGAACAGACTCAGCATGTCAACTATTCACTGTTGATTGTAATTAGGAGGACTGTCATGATCAGCCCTCAGCAGGAAGTGATGGTGTTCTTAGCAGCACATGGGGGGGGGGTCCTCAAGGTCAGAAGACAAATGGCTTAATAAAAAATATAAATCCTATTCTTTGATCAATTAATAGGGAATTGCTGAGACAAAGCCGCTGACCGACACCCAACATTTAGAGGAAGATAAAATATAAAATCCCCCAAATACCGACAATCTGTATGAAAGACGATCCAGGTCACCCCGTCGTTCTTCTCTGGGCTGAATTATTTATGGCCGATATCAAACCAACATTAAAATCTGGACATCAACATATGAATTAGGTTACAACTGATACTGAAAGATGTTTACGCACGATCCATGTCAAGTAAACTACAAGGCCCAAATATCCAACTCAACTGGTGGTCTACAGCCACCTAGTGGCTAAACGCAGTAACTTGCAACACTTTCAATCAGTGCCTCCAGGATTTCGCAACAATTACCGCAAATTCAGCCAACTTGTCCAATCACCGCAACCTTTCCGCAAAGTTGACCGATCATAGCAGTCCATAGCAAAGCACTGAGCCATACGTCACCAAATTCACTCCCTTGTTTCTGGTTGTGAAGATGCAACGTCCCACATTTACCAACTGAAATCACTGCTGGAGACCGTACATCCATCCATTACCTGAACCGCTTATCCTGCTGTCAGGGTCGCGGGGACGCTGGAGCCTATAGTCATTGGGCGGCAGGCGGGGAGACACCCTGGACAGGCCGCCAGGCCATCACAGGGCCAACACACACACACACACACACACACACACACACACACACACACACATACCTAGGGACAATTTAGTACAGCCGATTCACCTGACCTACAGGTCTTTGGACTGTGGGTGGAAACCGGAGCCCCCGGAGGAAACCCATGCAGACACGGTGAGAACATGAAAACCCCACACAGAGGACGACCCACCAAGGTTGGACTACCCCGGGGCTCGAACCCAGGACCTTCTTGCTGTGAGGCGACGGCGCTAACCACTGCGCCACCCACTGCCGAAGACCGTGCAAGGCAATTCCCTGATGTTCTGCACGAAAGCGGGGGTAAACCGTTTTGCACCATGTGCAACGTTGTGGTGGAACACAACTGAAAATCCTTGATTGACGAGCAGTTTTCAACCGCGAAACACACCCGGAGACTGGCTGAAACGCATGGACAACAGACGAGACAAATCACCATGACAGGATGTTGCATCCAGATCTACTGCAAGCGCGCAAAGAATCAAGGTGAGTTGGACTCAATATGCATGGTTAGTGGGGACGCGTGCTTGCCTGTTTGCATGATTCTTTGTAACCCTGAGCCTTTTTTGGTCAGGTTACTTATAACACTCAGAAAAGTGCGGTTTTGGAAAAAGTCGCCTTCGATTTTTAATGAATTTTAAACCCCCCCCCCAAAAAAGCAACTATTTTTGCAATTTTTACTTGCTGCTGCAAGTTCATTGCAAAAAACGACTAAAAACATCACAACATGCATTGCAATTTTTTAGAAATGCTGCCGTGAAATCAGGCATTTTAGCCCGTAACAATCCCCAAAACAAAACAAAAAAAAGCCAGCGAAATCCTGGAGGGACTGTTCAATGTAATCTAAGCAGGGCAATGAAGACCCCCCCCCCCCAACCTCCACTGAACCATGTTTTAAACCAGAGCTGAAAGGATCCGACTCCATTATGAGCTAAGAGCTGCCAACTGCATGTAACGGCCAGCTCAGTGTTACAGTTCACATTCCATTCAGGATTCTGCTGCCACCGGAAGGACTGGGGTGATCGGGGAACTGTGCATGAGGATTGGGAGGGAGGGATGGGAATGACAGCTCTGATAGTCCTGATCAAGTAGGTGCAAAACACTACCTGGGTAGGTCGGGGTACAGGTGTGTAAAAGGCCCTTAGTCACTGTCAAACTTGATGGAGTTGACCGAAGTGGAAATGGCTCCCCCGCGGTAGCTACCACGCTTCTTCTTGGTCTTCTCGTGACGGAAGGACTTTCCCTTGGTAAACTTGAGCACGTCATTAGCTTTCTGGCCCCAGTCACCACTGGCTCCAAGCTGAAGAAGAGCCAAATTAAAATTTTCAGCAGGGTGTTCACCGTTAGCAGTTTGGACTTAGCATGTTCAAATCAAAGGCTCCAGCTTGTAATACAGTTCTGCATAGTAAGGGCAACTTGCAAGATGGATGATGCCTTCGACAGCTGTACTGAGGTCAATACAGACCCACATTCTCCCCAACAACCTATCGGCTATCTGGAAAATGTTTATACAATCTTTACTAATGACACAAGGAGCATGCAGGCCCTAGGATCACATGGAGGTGCTTCGTGAATTCTGGAGCTCACCTTTGCATCAAAGGAATTATTTGCCAGACGATGATCCACGTCTATGTCCTCCTCTTTTATTCTACGGAAAGGTACATTGGCAGACTGAAAGTCACAAAGACAGACGACAGTAAATATTTACAACACTGCAATGAACAGCACCACTTCTGTGTGTCCTGAATGCAGGAGTGCCAGAGATGGGACAAAGGGAAGAAAATGGCTTCATGGGCCATAGTGGCCCTTTAGACATGTGCCGCAGTCATATACTTTCGCAACACACATCACATTGATTGTACACCGGGCCACTGCCTTGACTTGTCATTACTGATGTAGAAAAGAACTGGTAATAATATTTAACACCAAACATAGTAATGTACATGTAAATATATGTGTCGTGTACATCTGTTGGGTTAGTAAGGTAAAGTACACTGATGGTTTAATGTAAAGGCTTGTGTTCACCGTTTACTCCTCCCCACTGACCATCTCTGTCAGTGACCTTTTGCATAGTTTCACATAAAAGATGCTAACAAATGGAGTACGGAAATATGGAATCTACTGTATTGTAAAAAACATCTAAATAAAACTAACACCTTGCTTAAATACTCTTGAGTGTGGACACCGCGGGTGAAAAAGATGGAGCAGGAGCTCGACAGAGACGACAGTCAGAGCGGCCATTAATAGTGTGTACATTATTGAATAAAGGCACGCCGAGACGTGATATAGATCCAAAGATATTTGGAAATTTGGAGCCAAAATAGAACTAAAACTTGTGAAATCTTGCTAAACATGACATGCAATGAAAAAAAATAACATGATTAAGCGGGAATAGATTTCAAATCAAGACTGAATAGGTCACTCGGGTGAGCGATGAAACGTTTCTCTCCATATGAACTGATTCACCTTTCTGTATTTTGTTTCCATTTTACTTGTTTTTGTTTTCGTTCCTTGAACTGGTACGGAACCCTAACCCATCACAGTTGGGGTCCGTGAATGACATTGGGGTTAGGGGCTAGTAGTTGTCATGGGTGGGTGGGGTTGGCATCAATAATTGGTAGCACCGCCGCATGAGTGACGTGGACAGCAGAGGCAAGTGTGCAATGGCGCTGTGCTACATATGCGTTCCAAAGATCTTACCTTCTCCTTGGCTTTAGGAAACGTTTGTGGTGTTGTCATTTTTTTCTTGGTTTTGGGAGTCTTGACTTCAGTCTTCTCCTCCTCACTTTCAGATGAATCTCCATCTTTCTCCTTGCCGTTTGTACCTGTGCCTCAATAAGATTCGAGTCAGTTGTGCCAATATTACTCCTAGAAATGCATGAATAAAGAGTAAAGAGCCCAAAAAACAAAAACAAAACAAAACAGAATAGTCTTCTCAAAAGCAAACCACAAATACGCATGACCTTTTAAATAATGGCAGTTTTACTGCAACAGTGCTTACACAATCATGTTATATTTCCCTTGTAAACAACAAGAACATCCATTCCTTCCATCCATTATCCAAGCTGCTTGTCCTACTCAGGGCCACAGGATGCTGGAGCCTATCCCAGCAGTCATTGGGCGGCAGGCGGGGAGACACCCTGGACAGGCCGCCAGTCCATCACAGAGCAGTTTTTAAGGTATGAACAAAAAAAAAGTCTTGTATACCTTTAACTCCTTACAGGACAGCCTTGGATTTACTCAGTTTTGTGATACATATACCCCGCACCAAAAGCCATCTTCCGCTTCATGTCTTCACACGATAAACTCAAATATAGATCCTGATGGTTTTCAAGCTACAATTTAGTGTGTCCTAAAAGGACTCTACATTAAACGGTAAGTGCAGTCAGTGTCATATGGACTTTAAGCCTAGATCTCAACAATAAAATTCATTTCGTTTGTGTCCGAGTACATACAAATGAACAAAATAACATGTCATGTTTATGACAGTTAAGCATATGTTTTATTGAATTTAAATGTTTTCCCTCGTCTCACTTGTACAGGTTGTAGTTTCATGGACAAATATGGAGGAAGAACACTGGTGTATAAGTTAAATTTTTTTAGTTACTTTAGTCACATTAACAGCAGCACATTTTTTTGAATTATTACCATTTGTTGTCGGGGTGACGGGTGCTGAGGCTGCTGTCGGCTTCGCTTCCTCCTCATCTGACGAACTGTCTGAGGAGCTGCTGCTCTCTGGGGCTTTAGACTTGGCTGCTGGCGTCGTTTTTGGTGTTGCGGCTACAGCAGCCGGTTTCACAGTCTTTTTGCTGGCCTTTTCCTCCTCTTCGTCAGAACTACTGTCACTAGATGAGGATTCAGCTGGCTTGGCTGCTGGAGTGGCGGCAGCCTTAGACGTAGCTGCCTTGCCATTGGTTAGTTTAGGCTTGGCAGGGGCGGTCTTCGCGTCAGTCTCAGAATCAGAGCTGTCTGAAGAGTCAGAGCTGCTCCCAGCTGCTGCAGCAGGTTTAGATATGGGGGTGGCAGGCTTGGAAGTCTGCCCAGCTGTTTTAGCTGCTGCTGGCTTGGCCTTAGCCGCCTCTTGCTCACTGTCAGAGGAGTCAGAGTCAGAGCTGCTCTCCGCCACTGGAGCAGCCTTTGCAGGCTTTGTGGCTGAGGTAACTGGTTTAGCTACTACTGGCTTGACTTTGGGTGGTTCATCCTCCTCATCAGAAGACTCTTCTGATGAACTGCTCTCCGCTTTCTTGGCCGGGGGTTTCGAAGCAGAAGCGGCAGCAGGCTTTGCTGTGGCAGCAGGTTTTGCGGCAGGTTTTCCTGAGGTCTCATCTTCAGAACTGCTATCTGAATTTGAAACGACAACAAAGAGCCAAAACTTCATTCAGACTTGCCGAATAACCCGTCAACCTTCCCTCAATTTGATGTGTCAGACGTTATGTGCAAACACAAGCCAGAGTCAATAATCTGAAAAGCTGCATCAGCAATTTGTTGACTTGTGACCTAGTAACATTTACAGAAGCATTACCAAATGACTATAGTGTGAACAAAAGTCACCAGATCGCCCTGTTAAAATGCTTTTACAGGAGCTAATGAACAAATCACAAGGAACGTATCCGTGACTTGTTCACAGCAAGCATGAGATTTCTCTTTAAACTGGTAAACGTAAGAGCATATTCAAAAATGACAGACCTAGAAATGAGAGCTTTGTTCAGTTAGCTATAAAATGAAATCAGGCGCTGGCTGTATGGTACAGTTATATGGAAAATGGAGAATGCCGGAACAATAAATGAAAAAGGAATCCCATTAGATGCTGTAGTTTATGATATGAAGTCATCCTACAACAGCGGGGAATGAGAATACAGTCAGTCATGTCACTTGTGAATAAAATCTATCTGTAAATCTTACAGCTAGAAAGAAGCTGTATATGAATGGGGAAAAACCACCGTCGGCACCAGAAAACTCATACCGACATTGTTACATAATGTATGTTTGAAAGCGGCTTAAGAATGTATAAGGGCAAAAACAATGACTTTCAATGGGATAGACGATATTTAGATCAAAAATAAATGATTACAACCAACAGATCAGGTGAAAACAGAAATTGTATTAAATTGAATTAAATTCTCTAAATGAGTTCGTCTGTCTCGAATTGAACCATAAAATGCGAACCCTTATGTCTTGTTAACCAAAAAAAAAAAAAAAAAAACATTTTTAAATTAACACTTTGTTAAAGTCTATAGGCTGACTATCTTACCTGAGCTTGAGGAGTCATCTTTTTTAGCTGGAGGCGTCTTGGCTGGTGTAGCTTTAGTTGCAGGTTTCTTTGCTTCCTCTTCTTCAGAACTTGAGTCCTCCTCTGAGGAGGTGTCTTTTTTTGCAGGTTTGACTTTAGCTGGGACAGGTTTAGCGGGAGCAGCCTTGGCAGGTGTCACCTTCACCGAAGGCTTCTTCACCTCCTCCTCTTCAGAACTTGAGTCCTCCTCTGAAGAGGAGTCTTTTTTTGCAGGTTTGACTTTAGCTGGGACAGGTTTAGTGGGAGCAGCCTTGGCAGGAGTCACCTTCACCGAAGGCTTCTTCAACTCCTCCTCTTCAGAACTCGAGTCCTCCTCTGAGGAGGAGTCTTCTTTAGCAGGTGTGACTTTAGCTGGGACAGATTTAGCGGAAGCCGTCTTGGAAGGAGTCACCTTCTTTGAAGGCTTCTTCACCTCCTCCTCCTCAGAACTGGAGTCCTCTTCTGAGGAGTCTTCCTTGGCAGGTGCAGCCTTGGCTAGGGCAGGTTTGACTGGTGCAGGTTTGGCTGGGGTTCCTTTGGGTGGTGGGGTCTTAGCTGCAGGCTTCTTTTCCTCTTCATCCGAGCTTGAATCTGATAGAAGCATGCACGGAAGTTTTGGCTGCATGATCAACTTCAAATCTGATCAAGCAAAAGTGTAAACAAACATAACTGCAGGTTTAAACTTCCAACCTTACCTGAGCTGTCTGAGCTAGAGTCTTGCTTCTTTGCAGCAGCTTTAGGTGTATTGGGTTTGGAAGGGGGGGTCTTCACGGGGGCAGGTTTAGCTATGAGAATTACAACACTGTCAGACAATTCTTACAAAGCAGAAGGACAGCAAGTCTACGGAAAATAGAGATTTCTTACCTGGCACCTTTTTCTCTTCCTCGTCATCACTGCTGTCACTGCTGCTGTCTGAGGAGTCACTGTCCTTGGTGCCGCTGGCTGCTGGGGCTTTCTGGGCTGGAGCAGGTGGTGGGACAGCACTGTATGGTCCTAACAGGGCAAATATATGGTGCACATACTAAGACCTCACATCTATACTGTACTAGATACCTCAAATTTGAGGTATCTAGTACCTCAAAGGGACACAAATATGAAGCTGGAACTAGGGTTAGTTATTGTTACAGATCATATACTCTTTATCGATACGTTACTCCCCTTTTTGTGTGTGTGTGTGTGTGTGTATATGTGGGGGTGGGTGGAACATGAAAAGAATTAACAGTGATTATTATGTTTAACTCAAAAGTTTAACAGTTTGATAGAATTAAATAAATCGTTTCCTATGACAGCATTGGTTGTGTGCCTTTTTACTTCTTCAGTAGCAGATAGAAATTACAGAATTTTGGTTCTGGCCAATCAGCAACCAGAGCCCACTTACACCCGTTCTTGACACCCAACCCGAGCTAAAACACACCTGGTTTGGGTTTTTTACTGGGTGGACCCTCATCTTCCTCAGAAGAAGAGCTTTCACTGCTGGATTCAGCTGCAGCAGCAGTTCTTGCAGGGCCCGGAGGGGTTTTCACTTTGACTGGGGCCTTGACAGAAACCTACCAGCCAAAAATGGGATAGCACTCAAGGTCTAATTTCATGGAAATCATCTATATCCACATGGTACAACACTTGTTATTCTACCCAATCCACATTATGGTAAATGCTGAATAGTGTGGGAAAGTCTATCAGGAAGAGGCTGAGATAGTCAGGGATAGCCTGGTCTAATACACCGATGAGCCAAGATATTAAAACCACCTGCCTAATATTGTGTTGGTCCCGATCGTGCCGCCAAAACAGCTTTGACCCAACGAGGCATGCACGCCACAAGACTTCCGAAGACATTTCCTGGTATCTGGCACCAAGACGTTAGTAGCAGATCCTTTACGTCCTTTAAGTTTCGAGGTGGGACCTCCGTGGATCGGACTCGTTTTTCCAGCACATCCCACAGATGCTCAATTGTATTGTGATCTGGGGAATTTGGAGGCGCAGGTAACACCTTGAACTTTGTCATGTTCCTCAAACCATTCCTGAACAATTTTTGCACCGTGGCAGAGCACATTATCCTGCTGAAAGAGGCCACTGCTATCAGGGAATACTGTTGCCATGAAGGGGTGTACCTGGTCTGCGACAATGTTTAAGTCAGTGGTACGTGTCAAGGTGACATCCACAAGAATGCCAGGACCTAAGGTTTCCCAGCAGAACATTGCCTGGAGCATCATACTGCCTCTACAAGCTTGCCTTCTTCCCATAGTGCATCCTGGTAGGTAAATGACGCGCACACACACCCGGCCATCCATGTGATGTAAAAGAAAACGTGATTCCTCAGACCAGGCCGTCTTCTTCCAATGCTTCACGGTCCAGTTCTGATGCTCACATGCACAATGTAGGTGCTTTCGGCAGTGGACAGGGGTCAGCATGGGCACTCTGACCAGTCTGCCACTACGCACCATGCTGCGATGTGCTGTGTTCCAACACCTGTCTATCATAGCCAGCATTAATTTTTTCAGCAATTTGAGCTACAGTAGCTCTTCTGTGGAATCGGACTAGATGGGATAGCCTTCGCTCCCCAAATGCAACAATGAGTCTTGGGTACCCATGACCCTGTTGCCAGTTCACTGGTTTTCCTTCCTTGGACCACTTTTGGTAGGTACCAGGGCATTCATGACTGCTCTCTTTTAGGAGTCGTCAACTACTTCCAAAAAGTAGTTGATTTATCACGGGACTTTTACCCAATAACAACGATCACTTCTCATCCATAAGGTCTCAAATACAACCAGTAAAGGGTTAGCGAATGTAGGCAAGACCAACCTGGGGGTAGATGAAATACCAGAGTCCTCGACTGGCTCTGAGAGACTGTTTATAAATGAGCTGCAATCAAATTTGACTACACCCCCAGCAAACTTGTCTGAGCTGGAACATTTGACTGCAGTAATGAAGCGACTGCTTTCTTGCGGATGTTTCGGTTTAACTAGTGACCATGTTAAAGCAACATGACGCAACTTTTTTTACTTTGAAATAACACTTCAAAATCATTTTGATGCTACACTGACTTGTAACGGGGAGAATGGTGCCTCTTTCATTCTCACTCAGCGCCTCAAGCGCCTGTTCTTGCACTATATAATTTGGGTTGAGTGAGTACCATCTCCCACGAGCGATATCTTATTGTCCTAGAATGGCGAAGTTAGTGTACAATCAAAATGATTTTGAAGCTGTTATTTTAAAGGTAAAAACGCTGCACAATGTTACTTTAACTGGTGACTTTCAGCTCAGTGTGTCTGTGGTTGTTGTGGTGACTTCAGCTGTTTAAAAGCCTAAATGCCTTAAATTATCTTAAATCGAATTCAATAGAGTATATATTAATCTGGTCCTTTTTGTCCTCCATTATGTAAATCAAACAGTGTCGCCAACTAGAAGCATTCACATTTTGTTAATGCAGATGGCGGCACGAATTCACATTTGCAGTGGCCTCACCCAGTACTGGTGTGGCGCAAACTTAAGTTTGTGGCAGCCTCACCCAGTACCTTTGTTCACGTCTAGGTTTGTGTCTTTGTTTGGTGGCTGGGAGAGCTGGCACAGGATCAGCTGGGGGAGCCGGGTCTGCTGCATCCTGGGGGCCCAGGGACCACAGCCATGGCTGGAGCTGCACCCAAAGAGGAAACACCGAGCGCAGTCTGACAGGACGCAGAAGCAGGGCAGGCTAAGTTAACTGCTAGCCTATGCAGACCAGCAGTTCCGATAACACTGAGGGCGGTCTGGCAGCGGCCTCGTCCAGCGTTGACGGTGGTTTTGGTGTTGTTGTGTGGAGGTGTGTCGAAGGTGTGTAGCTGGGAGAGCTGGCGTTGGATCAGTGGATCGGCTGGGAAAGCTTGGTCTGCCCGTCCGGTGGGCCCAAGGACCACGGCCCTGACTGGAGTTGCGCCCGAGGAAAAAACACCGCGGGCGGTCTGACAGGACGTGGAAGCGGGGCAGGCTAAGCTAACTGCTAGCCCATGCAGACTGGTGGTTCCAACAGTCATCCTGGCATTCACTCTCTTGTTGGACAGTGAATTTTTTTTTTTTGGATATGTTGGATATATGTGTTTTGTAGTTTGGCTCCATGTGTTCTTATAGCTTGGATATATGTTTTTGTCTTTGTGTTGTACTGCTGCAGGAAACGATACTTTGTTTCATTTCATATGTGCAGGTGCATCTAGCGTCTAATGAGGAATTTGACATTATAAAGCTGCAGGTTAAATGACTGAATATGAGTAATTTTACAATTGAGGGTAACAGTATAAAATGCAACTGCACTGCCAACTGTGGTTTGTTTCCCACATTATAAGAAATGTTACAAGGAGGTGAAGGAGTCTTGCTGAACACAATTTAACTTACGTAAATGGTTAGCATAGATATTAAACAGATGAGTGTGTATTCAAAATTGTTTAAAGTAAAATTAAAGGCTTTTAGAAGGACACTAAGTGTTCTTTTCATGTTTTCAACAGCTACCGTCACTTAAGTCACCAGTTAACACTGTCACTTGTTAAACCGAAACACATGGATAGCGGAAATCTTTCCTTCTCTACATACCTTAAATTCTTTTTATTTAACATGACATAACATAGAATATGATTGTTCAAACCAAACAAATTTATGTTTGAAGTACAGCGCCCCCAGATGCATATCTGCTGTAGATGCAAGCCCAATGCAGTTATTACTGCAGTGCTAAAACCCACACATAAACAATTAGTCTTACAGGGATGGGCAACCTGATCCAGAAAGGGCCGGTGTGGGTGCTGGTCTTTGTTACAACCCAGCAGTTACACACCTGATTCTATTGGTCAACCAATAGTCTTTGCTAAGGACCTTGATTTGTAGACTCAGGTGTGTAACTGCTTGATTGGAACAAAGACCTGCACCCACATCGGCCCTTTCTGGATAATGTTGCCCATCCCTGGACTCTTATGACTATGCTCAGTCACCCATTTGTTTTGATAGTCGACTATTCTGTGAAACCCCTAGTAGGTACTGACCAGTGGCATGTCTGTGAATGTTCTCATTCATCCAGGTTATGGTTATCCAAAGGAGTTGAATCAAGTGCAACTGGACTTGGTATATATCCGTGAAGACGTTTCGCCTCTCATCCAAGAGGCTTCCTCAGTTCGTGCCTTTCTGACTAGACCATAAGTCCAGTTGCACTTGATTCAACTCCTTTGGATATACTGACCAGTGCACACCCCACAAGACCTGCCATTTTGGAGATGCTCTGACCCAGTTGTCTACCCATCACAATTTGACCCTTGTCAAAGCAGCTCAGATCCTAACGCCTGCCCATTTTTCCTGCTTCCAACACATCAATTTCAAAAAATTACTGTTCACTTTGACAGGTGTGAGATAATGAGATAATGTTATTCACTTCACCTGCCAGTGGTTTTAATGTTTCGGCTGATCAGTGTATATGCATACCTTAGTTGGCTCTTCATCTTCAGAGGAATCATCCTCACTGCTACTACTCTCCTGCTTTTTCTTAGCTGGGACAGTAGCCTTGGGAGCTGTGACTGCAGCAGCCTTTGGTTCTGTAACAAAAATGATGAGACAAGTCAAATTAGGACACAATTCTTGGCGCAATTCAAAACTAAGGAAAAAAATCTTTGATCACAATATGCTAATAGTTTGTTTGTTAACTCACTGAGAGCAGGGACTTTGGCTGGCTGCTCATCCTCAGAGTCAGATTCTTCACTGCTGGAGCTGGAGTCTTTCTTCCTTGTGCCTGTTGCTGCAGCAGGGGCCTTCACTGGAGCCTGCAAGGAGAAATTCCATGCTTGAGAAAACAGAATTTGCTATAGAGTGTTGCTCTGGGATGAGTTTAAAATTTGGATGTTCCCTCATACCTTTGCAGGAGTTTTTGTAGATGCTGCCTCATCCTCAGACTCACTGGAATCTTCACTGCTGCTAGATGCAGTTTTACCAGCTGCTGCCTTAGCAGGCACAATCTTAGCAGCTGTTAAAATACACATTTATAAAAAGACGTAAAATCTGATATGGACGATTCCCCCCCTCCCCCCACCCATGAATTAAAACAACAGTAATACATTCTAGATTTATGGAGTCTTGTCAACACTCAGCATGAGACAAAATGTTAAAGCTGTTGTGAACACTGATATCAGAAGGTAAACAAATATTTAACTACTATGTACAGATGTATATTATAAAATTTTATATATATACAGTTAGTTGCATTTAGGTATGTTAATCGCACCTAGTTGAAACAAGGTTATTTGATATGACTTCCTTGCAGATGAGTTTTGTTGATCCAGGGCCTGCTTACAGGCTGCCCAATATATTACCTTTAAGTGCTAATGGGTCCAATGAGTCACATGGAACCAAACTCATATGGCTGCTAGGCTATCACGACTAAATGTAGAGCACAACAGGATTGCTTTGGTGCAAGGTGGGCAGTTCTGCATTTGCAACATGACCAGTGTTTTGTGCCATTTCTCACCATGTAAAATGTGTTTTACATATCATGGACATGCAAGTCACTTAGAAATCACGAATCTGACTTTCCAATACCTTTAGGTTTATTTGTAGGAGCTGCTTTAATTGGTGGTGCTGCTGCCTCATCCTCACTGCTGGAGTCTTCACTGCTAGAGCTCTCTGCACTGATCTTAGCTTTCTTGGCTGATGGACCGACGTTGGCATGGGCCTCGTTGGAAAGAGCTTTTCTTTTCCTGGCTTCAGATGACCTATGAACCGCGGTGGCGTTAAACACTTTTTTAAGAAAATCCATTCCAATGTATCATTACTACATCGCTGTTAATTTTACATCACATAAAAGAATACCCGTGGAAATTCAACTTTAAAGTTGGCGATAACCTATATCCTAAGAGATGTGCAGTGAACAAACAGCATGGCTTAAGACAGCAGGCAACTCACTTCACCCAGAAGCTGTAGATGTCGAGGAGCCCCTGCTCATTTTCATCTAGTGGGTTCTGTTGAGTAGCAAACGTTACGTTAGTTTTAACTGTCAACATGCGGGATTACGAAGTGACTTTGTTAGTTAGATTGGCGTTGCAGTCTTTGGCCCAGATCACGCTGCGGGCATTTTGCCGAAACGTTTGAGCGACGAGCAGTTAGGATAACGGAATAAACAGCTCGGACTCGCAACACACGTTGCTGGCCGACACGACGTTCTAGCTTGGATGGCTAACTCAACAACACGCATCTTCCGACGCACCTCAACCACGCCCAATTTGACGCCGACAACAAACTCACCACTTTCGTTTTCCTGGCAAACTTCTGAGCCACCTCGGCGAATTTGTTCTCGAGCAAAAACGAATATATATATTTGTACAGATCGCTGGGGACCGCGTTGTGCTCCGCCATCTTCGCCACGCTCGTCCGGGAAGGAAAGAGTTGCAGGAGGAGGCGCACTAGTTATACGTCATCGTGTGTTTTTTTTTTATATATAAAAAACGGTCCAAAAATATTTTAAAAAAGCGGGGAAAAAATCTATAAATTACGGTTTAGTTTTTATCTTATAAATATCCCCCTAATTCTGTGTGGTTTTTTTTCAGTTACGCATAAACACGGAGGCTATTTACGTGTGATACGTCATCAGTAATCGCCCCGACTTGCCATAACATGGCTGCCTTTGGAGCGTAAGGCCTGCGACCGGGTTGTCATTAGCTGTTCCTGTGGAAGAAGGACATTCCCGTTGGGTTTTCCCCCGACTCGATCCCTGGAAAAATATCGAAGCCATGCCTCGTTATGAACTGGCCCTCATCATGAAGGCTATGCAGAGGGCGGAGACGGCGGCGACTCTTCGGCGGACGGTTGAGACCCTTATGGAAAGAGGCGCAGTGGTGCGGCATATGGAGAATCTCGGAGAGAGGCTGCTGCCCTACAAGATATCGAAACACAACCAACGCCACACGCGGGGCTCCTACTTTCTGATAGACTTTCACGCTGCCCCGAGCATCCTCCCGGGCTTGCTTGATCACCTGGACCGTGACGTGGACGTGGTGAGGCCGACCGTTTTGAAGAAAGACACCGAGGTTTCCGGGAAAACTTGCTGTGGCCATTCTCGTTCCACGTCCCAGGACACTGCTCGTAAATGAATGAAATGTAAGGACCTGATTTTAAAAAAAAAATTTTTTTTAAAAAGGGGGCAGCACTAGCCATGCACCTTTGGGGGCATCGTGAAGGACCGCTGGGAATTCCAGAGATAAAGACTGTATCAAACTAAAGATTACCAACGACTGTATGATCATGCTGTTTTCTACTTTCAGCCTTAACGTGTGTGCTTGAGTCGTTTACATGTAGGCCATTCTTCTCCTTCCATTAAAACCTGCAGCACCTCTCTTGTCTGTTGGCAAATAGTGGATCCTATGTGCAAGATACTGCAAAAAGGCCACATGTTGAGGTGTGCTGCTTTAGGTTCAAGTCAGACGAAATTGGCGCATACGCCAGGTTTTAGGGCAAGGCAAGGCAAGTTTATGTGTATAGCACCTTGTCATCGCAGAGGTCATTCAAAGTGCTTTGTAGGCAAAAGAATAGGGGGGGGGCATAAAATAAGATAAATAAAAGTACAGACAAGTTTAAAACTGAGTTAGTAAACTAAAAAGTGCCATAAAAACTGATTAATTAAACGTAACAACAATCGGAGCAGAATATATCAGAATAGCAAAATATACAAAACACACACGCACACACACCAAGAACTTAGCCATAGGCTGTTGTAAAAAGTAAGGTTTTTTAGCCTACTTTTAAATGTGTACAGTGTGTGTGGCCTCTCTCAGGTCCTCAGGCAGGGCGTTCCATCTACTTGGAGCGTACATACAAAATGCTGCTTCCCCTGCTCTAGGGGGTGACTGTTAAATTTAACTAAAAATGAAAATATGTCATTGAATAAGGATGGAGGAATAGAATGTGTGGGGTCAATACTTTGCTACGAACTTGTGATGAGCAAATATCCACAGACAATCTTATAAATCAAACCCCAGGCACAAAAGGGTAGATGCGAGATCCTCGTTTCGAGGGGAATAGAGAGTAATAAGCAGAACCAAAAATAGTGCATCCTCTTTCGAAAGGTTTCAAGTAACTTTCAAATTTTTTTTATTTAAAATAACAATATCATCTGACACAAATAAGGGGCAGATAATGGCAATCAAAAAAAGGCGTTTACTGTTAAGGTGGGGTTTTTTTTGTTTTTTTGTTTTTGTTTTTTTGATCAATCTGGCTGAACATATAGTTTTAAGTCTATACCAACCTTTGACCTATGACCCCAGAGAATGTGGGCAAATCAGGCTCAATATTCTTTATGGATGTCATGCGTTGCTGAGTGTGCTGTAATTTTACACCTATGATGATTGCTCCTTTTGTTTTACAGGGACTCTGCTCATACCTAGAAGACGTGAAGTGTGATGGCTTCCTCTGCTCTTTTCCATTGTACACCTGCATTCGGATTTAATAAACAATGTTTTTGTATCTCACTTATCGAAAAGACTCAGCTTTTTGTTGGTGAAAAGGTGAACGGCCGTATGTTAAACGGTATGTTTTGCAGTTTTAAGGCATTTTCAGTTCTTCTTTTCAAGCCATCTCCAGCTGGGGATCTAACACCGGCCACCATTTCAAAGCTGTTTATGAAGTGATGTTCACTAAAGATGGCATGAGGCCATGAAACACCATTACTGCCATGCCATCCAGATTATTAAACAACTAGAAGAACCCTGCTACAATGTAGCGGTTTGGTTATCCACCCGTCTAAATCTCCCTCCTCTTCATCCTGCCAGCTAACCGCCTTCCCCCCTGCCCCTAAACCCCCCCCACTCCAACTCCCTCCCCCCAAATGCTCAGAATCATCTGAAATGCCGAGAAAAGTGGTTTTTAGCCATTTGTAGAAAATGCATAATTATGCATAATTAATATAATTATTTGAATTTTCTGCTGTTTTTCTGGTCCTCTCTGGAACAATACCTACCATCTCCAAAAAAATGAGGATCATAAGTGCATTTTTGCAAAAATGCACTTATTTTGCATAATGCCAAAACATTTCTGTCCCAGAAATTTTATTTATATAGGTGAAAAAAATCAGAGAGGCTCATAATCACCTGAAATGCCGAGAAAAGTGGTTTTTAGCCATTTTTAGAAAAATGCATATTTTGCATATTTATGCATAATTATGCATAATTTTAATTTTCTAAGATTTTTCCCTTACTCTCTGAGACAATACCTACCACCTCCAAAAAGACTTAGGATCATAAGTGCTTTAGTTTTCGGTCCCGCTATCTACACTAACTAACACACACACACAGACTAACACCACACACACACATTACGGAAATATGGGAGTAGATGAGGGAATCTAAAGCGAAAACCGACATAAGGTGTCTACCTGATGTTGGTTAATGGCTTATTTGTGACTTATTCGGATCAACCTGAACTACACACAGTACATGTAAGAGACAGGGGACGGCGTGTATTGTGTTTATCACTCCATAAATCGTCTGACATGAACGTTATTTGCAACTGAACGGAATAGAGTCTCTGTTGTCTTTAACAGCTGAGATATCTGTCAGACTTGTTGCCGCCAGAAGCCTCGATTTCGACACATCGACGGATGAGTTACCGTTTCTCATCGGAAAGACTTATAAAGGTGTGGTATCTAGTGATTCAGAGATTTGCATCCCCGGTATCGAATCCCGCACCGGGCAAGAAAATAACCGGTTACACAAATGTTGATAGTTTTTAAATCCTTTGTGTTTTTTTTGAAGTAGAGATTGTCCTTATATATTGCTCAACTTCGTTTTTTAAGTGCAAACAGTTCGGGCTTTCTGTTGGAGAATTTACATTTACGTATATGAAACTTGGCTAAAAATAAATGCATAGTTATAAAAAAAGAATGCATCACCATCTTTGTGATTAAAATTATGAAAACCAAAAATCACATCTACTCCTGTATTTTCACAACGTGTGTCTGGTGTGTGGTGTGTGTCTGTGTGAGAGTCTATAAACGGCCAAACTAGAGCACTTAGGGCCTCGATTCTTTCTGGAGGTTATTGGGGATGATCGGGGGCACCTATAAAAAAGTAGCAGAAAATTAAAATTATGCATAATTAATTATGCATAAATATGAAAAATATGCATTTTTCTAAAAATGGCTAAAAAACCACTTGTCTCGGCATTTCTGATGATTCTGAGCAGCTTTGATTTTTTCACCTATAAATTTTTTTTTTTCTGGGACTTAGAAATGTTTTGGCATTATGCAAAATAAATGCATTTTTGCAAAAATGCACTTATGATCCTAATTTTTTTGGGAGGTGGTAGGTATTGTTCCAGAGAGGATCAGAAAAATAGCAGAAAATTAAAATAATTACGCATAATTATGCAAAATATGCATTTTCTAAAAATGGTTAAAAAACCACTTTTCTCGGCATTTCTGATGATTCTGAGCATCTGGTTTTTTCACCTGTAAATTTTTTTTTTTCTGGGACTTAGAAATGTTTTGGCATTATGCAAAATAAATGCATTTTTGTGAAAATGCACTTATGATCCTCATGTTTTTTTGGGGTTGGTAGGTATTGTTCCAGAGAGGACCAGAAAAATGGCACAAAATTAAAATAATTATGCATAATTATGCATAATTATGTAAAATATGCATTTTCTAAAAATGGCTAAAAACCACTTTTCTCGGCATTTCAGATGATTCTGAGCATTTGGGGGGAGGGAGTTGGAGTTGGGGGGGGGCGGTTAGCTGGCAGGATGAAGAGGAGGGAGATTTAGACGGGTGGGTAACGGGTGGGTAACCAAACCGCTACACTGTAGCGGGGTTCTTCTAGTGCTTATAGTAAAGGTGAAAATCAGAAAAGACAAAATCAGCGATAAACTTGTGGAAGTCTCTCCGGAACTGACATGAGCAGAATAAGCGGACACGTGTTTCAGGTGGCATTTGGCAACAAGACCATTCATCATCTATATCATTTCTAAACTTCGATAATGTAACCGGTTATTTTCTTGCCCGGTGCGGGATTCGATACGGGGTGTTGTGCACCACAAGGCGGCATCACTAACCGCTCGGCTAACGTGTCTTATTAGCAATTTACACTAAATATTGTTTTGCAGGGTAGCATTTGCGTAGCTATTTCAATGAAATCTCTTTGACTTTGTTTGTTAAAAAAACAAAATCTTTGCGGTAACGACCAAACTTTCTTCCATTCAACATCAGTCACAAAGTTGTCCCAAAAAAATGGCCATGCTGAAACCTGGATCTATATATATATATATATATATATATATATATATATATATATATATATATACACTACCGTTCAAAAGTTTGGGATCACCCAAACAATTTCGTGTTTTCCATGAAAAGTCACACTTATTCACCACCATATGTTGTGAAATGAATAGAAAATAGAGTCAAGACATTGACAAGGTTAGAAATAATGATTTGTATTTGAAATAAGATTTTTTTTACATCAAACTTTGCTTTCGTCAAAGAATCCTCCATTTGCAGCAATTACAGCATTGCAGACCTTTGGCATTCTAGCTGTTAATTTGTTGAGGTAATCTGGAGAAATTGCACCCCACGCTTCCAGAAGCAGCTCCCACAAGTTGGATTGGTTGGATGGGCACTTCTTTGAGCAGATTGAGTTTCTGGAGCATCACATTTGTGGGGTCAATTAAACGCTCAAAATGGCCAGAAAAAGAGAACTTTCATCTGAAACTCGACAGTCTATTCTTGTTCTTAGAAATGAAGGCTATTCCATGCGAGAAATTGCTAAGAAATTGAAGATTTCCTACACCGGTGTGTACTACTCCCTTCAGAGGACAGCACAAACAGGCTCTAACAGGTACTATTTAATGAAGATGCCAGTTGGGGACCTGTGAGGCGTCTGTTTCTCAAACTAGAGACTCTAATGTACTTATCTTCTTGCTCAGTTGTGCAACGCGGCCTCCCACTTCTTTTTCTACTCTGGTTAGAGCCTGTTTGTGCTGTCCTCTGAAGGGAGTAGTACACACCGGTGTAGGAAATCTTCAATTTCTTAGCAATTTCTCGCATGGAATAGCCTTCATTTCTAAGAACAAGAATAGACTGTCGAGTTTCAGATGAAAGTTCTCTTTTTCTGGCCATTTTGAGCGTTTAATTGACCCCACAAATGTGATGCTCCAGAAACTCAATCTGCTCAAAGAAGTGCCCATCCAACCAATCCAACTTGTGGGAGCTGCTTCTGGAAGCGTGGGGTGCAATTTCTCCAGATTACCTCAACAAATTAACAGCTAGAATGCCAAAGGTCTGCAATGCTGTAATTGCTGCAAATGGAGGATTCTTTGACGAAAGCAAAGTTTGATGTAAAAAAAATCTTATTTCAAATACAAATCATTATTTCTAACCTTGTCAATGTCTTGACTCTATTTTCTATTCATTTCACAACATATGGTGGTGAATAAGTGTGACTTTTCATGGAAAACACAAAATTGTTTGGGTGATCCCAAACTTTTGAACGGTAGTGTATATATATATATATATATATATATATATATATATATATATATATATATATATATATATATATATGTATAGACGCAGCAGCACGCGCGAAAGCAGAAACGGTCAGCGTGACGGCGATTACGCCACTCTGGAGACGGTCACGTGCGGGCGGAGGAGTCACGTGACTGTGACGCGCGATATAAAGTATCCAGGGCCTCTGATCTGCATTGCGGCGCTCAGAACCCGACGCGAGTAGACGCACGTCCCGACCGACCGACCGACCAGCGCAGAATAGCGGAGTCATGCTGCTTTTAGCTCTGCTTTTCGTCTCCTCAGGTAACCGCCCCCGGAGCTGGGAAACCCAATATGTGTCGTCGTATCTCACGACGGTGGAAAGTTCGGGACGATTCCGTTTCGTTCGTAACCGAGGCGAAGCGGTCGTGTCGCCGAGTGTGTTTTCCACGCGAGGCGCGGAAGTGCGTCGCAAGCGACGGCTGATAAACGTAAACACGACGGCGACTGCCGCTAGCTCGGCTCGGCTAGGCTCGGCTAGCTAGCGCCAGGCGGTTCGTTAAACTGAGTTTTATGCCTCCCGAGGGCCAAATGGTTTCAATCCAAAACGGGCTCATTCGGAGAGCAGCGATACGTCCGAACGAAAATCAGCCGCGTTACTGCGTAAGAAACCATCTTGTTTCGGCTTTCGTCTCCGCTAACGACAGCTTTTAGGCTAAGCTAGCTTGTCATTTAGCGAACGACGGCTTTTAGGCTAAGATAACTTGTCATTTAGCTAACGACGTCTTTTAGGCTAAGCTAGTTTGTCATTTAGCTAACGACAGTATTTGGTTAGCTTATGTAACCCCCTTTTGTTCTGGCTCTGTTACACTTAACAGTAACTAACCTACCCACGTTAGCAAACAAGTCAAACTATAAACCATGTATAGCTGTTGACACGACTGAACGCGATTTATATTTTGAGCCCCCATATGGCTTCTAAACAACCACTGTTTGTTTTTTTAATGACTTATGTACTTGTTAGAAATTGAATGTACCTTTTCCCCCACTCTCACGTTTCTGATTTGTGCTAAGTACTTTTTCGTATTCCTGTGTACAGGACGGCTCGGCGGGTCTCTAACCCATAAGATGTAGGATGCTACAAAGGAGGCGTTGAAATGGGCCGCTTGTTGTTTTTCAAGGACGCTGTTGTTTTAGCTTGCATAGCATAAAACTGTTGTTTTAGCTTGCATAGCATAAAACTGCTGTTTTAGCATGCATAGCATAAAACTGCTGTTATAGCATGCATAGCATAAAACTGCTGTTTTAGTATGCTGTTTTAGCATGCATAGCGTAAAACTGCTGTTTTAGCATGCAGCACTGAATCATACGATATTTACCCACCACAGCACTGGGTTTCTTAACTCAGAATCGCGTCACGCGCATCAAATGACTCAAATATAAGTCAGCTCACTTTTGTAACTGTTCTCTGCTAGGAAGTCGGTCACAGGTTTTGCTGTGTATGGACTTTGATTTGCCTTGTCCTTCTAATGGTGCAACGTGAGAACATGTTATTTTGCCTGTTCATCATGTGACCTATAAAGTGGAGGGAGGGGCATGCACTGTCTGTAGGAGTGAAGGTGTTTTTCAGGGGTCTGCACAACTGAGTGTCTTAATCACGGTTACCTGCTCTATCTCTCTCGTTGCTGTATGTTATCACTAAGGGTTTCTCTGTAAGGCCTGGGCATTCTTTGCATGCTGATTGGTTTATATTCTCTGCTGATTAATCAGTATCTTTTGTCTCATGACATTGAAGTGATGGTTTTAGTATTTGTGTGTTTTTAAGACTGTTGTACCTGGCTGGAATACTGTAGTAGAACAGCCCCTTTTTTGGCTGGACCAGACCAGCGGGGGGCAGCCCTACAAATACAAATGTCGCTGAGTGGCCATGTTTAGAGTGACTGACTGAGTGATCATGTTTAACACAATCGGGCCACTGGATCAGGTGACAAGTGACGTCACTAAAGTTACATGATTGGTCTGTCGGCCAGCCCTTCAATTGCCAATGTCTGTCAGTGAGCCACATCAAGCTGCACAGAGCAGACCAGTCCAGTCAGGAAGTCAGACATGGTAGGCATAGAGCATCTGGTCAATTTTCAAAATAAAGTGGCATGTGCTATCACATCACTACATCAGCATTACTCCGTAACCTGTGGCACCAGGCCAGAAGTAGGAAGTACAACAATAAACACAATTACATAGCAATTGTGTAGTAACACAATTACTACGTAGCCTACTTACCCATGGTAGAAGCACAAAAATCAAGGAAAAATGATCAAGTCAACAAAATCGGGCAGGCAAAGCGCTCCGCTTTTGAAGTGCTCCCGGTGGGGTATGAAGCCGTGTGGAGGATGGGACAAAACTGCGTAGCACACGCGACGTAATGGACCCGCCCCGGTGGAATATGGTAACCCTAGATTTGAGAAACTAGCACATGTGCATTAAGCTTGACAATGGCAGATAGTGGAGGGTTAGAATAATGCAAGTGTGAGGTTATGGTTGGGTTGAGGCCGGGATTAGCTTATGGGTTAGGTGTCGGTAAGGTTAAGGGTGGCTATTGGTTAAGGTTAGGTTAAAGTAAGCGTTGAGTTGAGGTCAAGTTAGCACGAGAGTTTCGCAAATCTAGGGTTACTATCTAGACATGAACATGATTGATGACTGAGTGAACAAGTTATACAAGTGCCGACGACGGCACTGAAGTGACACTATTGGTCGGCAGACCAATGACATCAATGGTAAACACAGAACTAGTTTATCAAACGTAGCTTAAACATGTCATGTGATATGCTACTTCAGTACACTCTAACAACAAATATTACTGTGACCATTACAGAAAATTGCACATGAACATTTAATATCCAGGAATTCAGATTATTCACACTACCACTGACTATCCCTCTAACAAAACTGGCCACAGTTTTGAACATTTGTCATACATGCTCCAAGCCATGTACTAGGTTTTGAACTAGTCTTCTTGGAAGTCCTGTATGTGGAAATTTTCCGCTCTTACAATGGAAAGACCAAATTTGAACAAGGAATTTGGACACGTGTTCTTCCAGATTACCTGGCCTTCAGGGCAAACTTGCTTAACTGTTGGTGTTTATGACCTACTTTCTCCTAATCTATTGATAAATTAAGCTGGTCAGCCATTAAACCAGTAATTTTTACCCAAAATGTCTGTTGGGTACTTTCCCCAAACGGTTTCAGTTCAGTAACGAAATGACCAAAACCAGGAAGTGTGTACTACTTGGTATTTCTACTTAATTCCCTTTTGGTTTACTCACAGTAATTATTTGCAGACTGATGTATTGCCTTGATATCACTATTTGTAGGTTAGGGTGGTATCGATGCAACCAAATGGGTCTCTTAAGTTTATTACATTAATTGCACTGTGTGGATACTTCTGGCCTCTTCCCCCCATTTGTTTCAAAAACTTACCATTTTATCACATTGGATGGTCTAATCAGTTTTTGAGGCTGGCCCACTTAATGCTATGCTATATGGTTTTTAAGTCCTTTGGTAAAGCCAACTAATCTCAAAGCTAGTGTTCATGACATGAGCATATTTCAAAGGCAGAAATACTCATTTCTTAATGTGATGGCGTAGTCATTATGTTTGAGCTGCAGGCAAAATGAGATGCTAGTGTGCTGTAGCAAATGGTCCCACAGCTATTTGGGTTGCGCTGTTGATTTGACATTTGCTTGCCTGTACCAACCACTGTAATAAGTCACTCTATTTGTTAAGAGTACAAAGAAGTATTTTTGATAACACTTTAGCCTTTTTCAGGCAGTTTATCAAGGATTTAAGTCAAATCTCTTATGTGACCCGAGGTGACTATTTTAACAGAGGTCTTCCAAACAGGTAGCACATTTTAAGTATAGAATTGTTTTGTGTCGATTCTGTCTAGTGACAGGAATAGTTGTTTGTCTTTAACGTGAGCACAAACTGGTCTGTCTGTTTTCTAGTTCTCGTTTTTCATACTGAACTCATCACACCTACATATGGTACATTTTAAACCCCTTTGTCCAACAATTCTAACAAGAAATTCTTTAAAGGGTAGATGTAGAAGAAATCCACGTTGGAATGTCACCTGCCTTTGCCCTTGCTCAATGTTTTTCCAAAGGGGCAAGAAAATGTTGAGTAGCGACGTATTATTTACTCTGATAACCTCATCCTTGGCTTATCTTATCCTTCTAATGAAAAAAAGCACTTTTTGCTTCATTTTCGACTAAAGTGTTTGGAAATAGAAAAGGGCTCAGGCGGCGCAGTGGTTAGCGCGGTCGCCTCACAGCAAGCAGGTTCTGGGTTTGAGCCCCGGGGTAGTCCAACTTTGGGGGGGGTCGTCCTCTGTGTGGAGTTTGCATGTTCTCCCCATGTCTGCGTGGGTTTCCTCCAGGTGCTCCGGTTTCCTCCCACAGTCCAGAAATATGTAGGTCAGGTGAATCGGCTGTACTAAATTGCCCCTAGGTGTGTGTGTGTGTGTGTCTGTGTGTGTCAGCCCTGTGTGATGACCTGGCGGCCTGTCCAGGGTGTCTCCCCGCCTGCCGCCCAATGACTGCTGCGATAGGCTCCAGCATCCCCCGACCCTGAGAGCAGGATAAGCAGTTCAGATAATGGATGGATGGATGGAAAAAGGCTCGAAACCAAACCAATGGTTTAAGCTCACCAATGGCAGAAATGTTAATGGACATAAAGGAAAGACTCGCGTCTGTAGCCATGGATCTCATTGTGTTAGTGTTGTATGGTTTTTAAAGTGCATCCGAACTGATCCTTGATTTAAAAGGACTTTATTCATTCTGTCTGTCCTGAATTGCAGCTGTAGCCACCCCTCTGCTGGGCACTGAGCAATGTGCTCGTGGACCCCCCTACTGGTGTCAGAATGTCAAGACTGCATCCCTTTGCGGAGCCGTGACCCACTGCCAACAAAACGTGTGGAGCAAGCCCCAGATGGTAAGGCTCGGCCAGCAGTACCTGCAGTATAGCAAGGAGTGTGTTTTCTGGAGGTCTGTAATAGCTGCAGTTACTTATTTATTTTTCTTACTTGGAAAATGGCACTCTATCCTTTTCGCTTGGATCACAATTGGGGCAAATATGTCTATATTTTCTTTCAGAAATCAGTGCCTTGTGACCTATGTAAGGAAGTGTTGACGGTGGTGGCACAGTTGTTGAAAGACAATGCAACTCAGGTGAGACTTGAAAGTACCTATTTTCCTGCACTGTTAGATTGTTATTACTGAACATTTATAAACTACTGAAATGGTTCCAACATGGTCTGTGCGGTCTTGTCCTCTCAGACTTGCTGTCAGGAAAAATGGGAAAGTGCAAAATGTGCAACCTTTTTATAATGATAATGTAGGTTCAGTTAAGTCCATTTGATAAATCTAAACTATAATTTACAGAAACTGAACTGCAGCTGAAACATGGTACAGGTTGACCCATTTGTAGCTGCACCTCTTCTGATGTAGCTGTTGAATCCATGTGCACAATAGTAATAAACATTCCTTCTGCAGCACACTTTTTTTTTTTTTAGCGGCACGCCTTTTTATGTGCCCCACATGTGAGTTTCTCTTCTCTTAAAGCTGTGGCCAGAGTTGTTTTTTTTTTTTTTTTTTGCAGCCATGTCAATTTTTGTCAACGTGATACATAAGATGACGGTTTCAGGCTGCAGTTGCTTGTTTGGTTTCGGGAAGTGTTGTGAAAACTTCAAATTGAGCACATTAGCACATTTTACATATCTTATTATTATTGTATGTTTTTTAACTTGACTAATATTGCAGTGTGTTTGAATTGAAATATGCATTCTCTATTTAAAAGCTGTTTATGGTAATGTCTTATTTAGAATGTATAAATGTCGAATTTTATTGACTAAATTACAAAAAGTGATACTGCAGTCTATCTGGCAGCCATTATGTGTTTTGGGGGGGAGGGGAGTTGTTGAAAGTTTGTTCTACTCTGGTACCCAGCTGAATTGAATGTACTTAGTTTGTTATGAACCCTTGCTGCCACAGTGTGGCTCATCCTGATCTTTCACTTTGGTGCTGCAGTCTGAGATCCTGGATTACCTGGAGAAGGCATGTCAGCTGATCCCCGATCAGGGCTTGACTGCAGAGTGCAAGGAGATGGTGGACAGCTACTATCCCATTGTCATTGGAATCATCACTGGAGAACTGGTGAGCGCTGGTAGCTGGGCTCGAACTCTTATCTCTGTTCATGCATGAGTGTCCATCTTCATCTCTTTTAAAGTGCCTTCTCAATCAAAAGGGACTAGTACAAATCTTTTTTGAGAGTTGTTAAAATGCACCTCTCTGGAGTGACATTACGAGCGGATCCTTTTTCTTTTCTTTTTTATACAAGACAGTAGCAGCTAAACAGAGGACTGGATGGGATGAAGAGCCTCCTGTAGCTTCTTTGGTGCTTCGTTAGTTTATTCTTCTGCTTCACCAAGACATCTTGAGTCAAGCTCCATCTGCCCCAGTTAGTCAGGAAGGGTGCGAAAGAGCAAACGGAAGTGACTTTAAGGGGGAAGTGCATGTAGTTGAATGAGGGCTTTTGATAGGGAAGTAAGTGAAGGAACAAGACGGTTATTGTGTGATACCGCTCCCCGTGACTGTGTGATGCTCTGCTTTTTGTTCCAACTCTCACCTGCTACAGCTAATCTGACAACTGCTTAAAATGTGTTTATTTTTCCATAGCATGACGTCAAACTCAACTTGTTGACCAGTGTTGTGATCAGTGCTTCAAACAGGAGGCATTCCAAAGATTTTTTTTAAATACCCTCAAACGATTTTGTGTCTTAAGGCTATCCAAAAACGTGTTCTCCACCGTTCCTGCAGTTGTTTTGATAATGCCTTCCATTGAGAGCTTATTTTCAAGATAAAATGTCGACAAAGATCTGTATGTTTATCACAAACATAACTTGACATACTTTGTTTACCACATTTCTGCAAGTTTTGTGGTTTGGCCAGATTGTTAACAGTGCAATCCACACTGCTAACTGAATAACTCAAATACAGTTCTCAACCCACAAATTTTTTTTTTTTCCCCCCCTGCTTCTATGGCACTATGAGCATCGAGATGCACATTCATGTCCTTCACTCAGTGCACAGCGATAAACTCTCACAACTGTCAATTTTAGTTGTTGTTCACAATTTAAGGATTTTTGGTGCTCTTCTTGAATGAAAATTAATAAAAGAAGAATTTTCTATTGTTAAAAATTGCCTTTAGCCTAGAATTTACAGAGCTTCTGTCGTTCCTTTATTTCTTTTCTTTTTTTTTTTTTCGTTATTCATCATTCATTCATCTTCAGCTGCCTCTCCTGGGTCAGGTCGCGGTGGCAGCAAGCTAAGTAGGGTACTCCAGATGTCCCTCTTCCCAGCAACGCCCTCCAGCTCCTCCTGGGGGATCCCAAGGTGTTCCTAGGCCAGATTGGACATGTAGTCCCTCCAGCGAGTTCTGGGTCTACCCCGGGGTCGTTGGCCATGCCCGGTAAAACCTCCAAAGGAAGGCGCCCAGGAGGCGTCCTAATCAGATGCCCAAACCACCTCAACTGGCTCCTTTCGACGCGAAGGAGCATTAGCTCTCCTCCAAGCTCCCTCTGGGTGTCTGAGCTCCTCATCCTATCTCTAAGACTGAGCTCGGACACCTTACAGAAGAAACTAATTTCAGCCGCTTGTATCTGCGATCTCACCGTTTTAGTCACTGCCCAAAGCTCATGACCATAGGTGAGGGTTGGAATAAAGCTTGACTGGTGAATTGAGAGCTTTGCCTTCCGGCTCAGCTCCCTCTTCACCACAACGGTCCGGTACAACGTCCGCATTACTGCTGATGCTGCCCCAATCCACCTATCAATCTCCCGCTCCTTCCTGCCCTCACTCGTGAAGAAGACCCCGACAACAACTCATCCCCAACCCAGATGACCAACTCTTTTCCTTTTTTTTTTTTTTAAATTCAGAAGGTCACATTAGCACCATGAATCTGCTATAAGCACAGATTCTGTGCATGATTACACAGAATCTGTACTTTGAATAACTTGTTGTGTAATGACCTCTGGCATAGTCGTGTTTTTGTTTAATGCCTGATGGCTGTTTGAAATGACCGGTTTGTGTTTCAGGAGGATCCCGGCGTGGCATGTGGAGCCATGGGGCTGTGTCACTCTCAGCAGGCAGCCCTGGCCACACTCCAGGAGCAGTTTGAGTCCAATGAGATCCCACAGGTGGATCTGTCCCAGAACGTGGCCCCCTTCCTCCTCAATGTGCCCCAGCTCCTCTATCCCCAGCAGAGCCCCAAACAGGAGGACCCCAAACAAGAAGCTTCAAAGCAGGTGCGGTACTGCTTGGGAATTCCCTGCATCACCTACATGGATCAGTATTCATATGCCCTTCATCTAGGGTATTAGGGTATACAGACATGTCTAGTCATTGGTCCTCTACATTTTTATTTTATTTTATTTTTTCTGAATTTTATCTAACCTACAGGACGAGGGTGACATGTGCCAGGACTGTGTCAACTTTCTGACTGATGCTCAGCAGCAGGCTAAGGATAACTCCACATTTGTCAGCTCCCTCATTGAGCAAATTGAAAAGCAATGTGACCTGCTCGGGCCTGGCATTTCTGACCTGGTGAGAGTCAGTTGAGTGGCTGTTTCTTGTCAATATATGTCTGTATCTTTTCTAATAATGTAATTTTCTATGTTGTCCTCTGTTGCAGTGCAAGCAGTATGTCAGCCAGTATGCTCCCATCGTTGTTGAGCAGCTCATGTCTATGGTGAGTTTCTAGGTGTTCACATTCCATCTGCTTTCTCCCAAGTTCAGGAAAGCCCCAATCACCTCCCCCTTCATTTCCTTTATTTCAACTTGACATTGAAAATGTGTTATCTGCTGTCAACTGCTCGCTGTAACTAATGGGTCTGATTTATCTGAATGTTGTGACATTGTTAAGCCAATATCCAGACTTACAGCCCCACCATACCTGCTGATGATAGGGCTGGGCAATATGGACAAAATCAAATATCGCCATATTTTTGACTGAATACCTCTATCAATATTTTGACGATAATGTACACATGACTATTGGTGCTGTCAAAAAATATTTACATTGTCATTTTTGACAAACACTCATTAGTAGTGTGGATATGATGTCCAAATGAGTCAAGACAAATAATATAATGGCTGCAACAAAGTTCAGAAAATTGCATCTCTTTACTTTGATGCGACCTTTAAAACCAGGAAACAACACTTGCGTCATATCACGACATTAGGATATCCAAAATCCCAGATTATATATAGTCTTGTATCCGGATATCTATAATATTGATGTATTGCCCAGCCCTACTTGCTGATGACAATTCATTCATATCTTTTAATCACTCCCTTTTTTGTTATGCTTTTGTTCCTATTCTTTTTTTCCTCTTTCCTCCATTTTCCAACTGTTTCCCTACTCTTTCACCTGCTCTGGGTTTTGTGCACTGGGTCCCAGGAACAGGTAGGTCTCTCTTGGTTCTGCCTCTTAGCCTCTCACCCTTAGCTTTTGCTTCCTGTGCTGTCCACTACTAACACCTCGTAACGGACGTAGACGTGCATGGCACTGTTCTGAATGTGAATACTGACTTATTTCGTTACACCTGCTTTTTAGAAATTAAAATTGGTACAGTTTGGTCCTCTCCAGTCTTTCCGTCCTAATGACTAAATCTCAGCCACAAGTCATACCTTGCATTTTAGTTTAACTCAATGTTTTTACACAATTTTGTATATGTTACTTTCGTTTTAACAAATACACATTGATGCTAGAGTGAGTGACTCGTGTGTGAATCTTTCCTGTACATATGTATTAAAATCTTACACCAGTATATAAATGTGTCACTACAGCTGGTCCTGTTATGGTTTCCTCCGTGGGACAGAGTTGAGTTATGCTACATAACAAATGTTTTGCCAATATCGGTGCATGTTGCTTTATATCTGCCACTGGTTAGAGACTCTTGCGTTTTCAAAAAAAAGGGACACTGCATGAATGGCTGTTGTTGTTTTTTTGGTACTACAGTGAAATGAGTCTGTATGATGCATAAGGATAGTTCAGCTTAACAGCATGTGATGTGCAAGGGTTGGTAACGCTTGGGTTCGGCATTCAATTCTGTTTATTTTATTTATTAACTCATTTTCTGTTTCCTGTTCTCTTCAATAGCAACCCAAGGAAATTTGCGCCTACGCTGGCTTCTGTACTGCTATGAAGAAGTCTTCCCCCATGCTTAAACTGCAGGCTCCCAAGATTAAGCCTGTTGCCAAAAGCGTCCCTGCTCTCAAAATGTTCCCTGCCACCAAAGTGGAGTCTGCTCCCACCAAGGTAAGCAAGGGGGGGAAACCCCAAGGGGTGCTGTTTTATCTCTGGCATTTTGTCAATGTTTGGTGATGACTGTAGATAAGTGTTTTAACACTTTCCTTGTTGTCTGTGTTTTAGACCATTGTGCGTGCCCACAGCTCCCCCCAGTGTAGCATCTGTGAGTTTGTAATGAAGCAGCTGGAGAGCATGCTGGAGGACCAGGCGACAGAGGTGTGCTGTGTGCCGCCAGAAAGATCTTAAACATTCTTTGCCTAAATTTTGGTGTCACCTGAAGTGAGACTAATACGTGCCTCTTGTGCCAGGAGGAAGTGCTTCATGCAGTGGAGAAGGTGTGCACACTGCTTCCCGCCACTGTGAGTGCCCAGTGTCAAGACTTGATCGAGGCCTATGGTCAGGCCATCATTGAGCTGCTTGTTCAGCAGGCTGACCCAAAGACTGTCTGCACAGTGCTGGGGCTCTGCAAGGATGCCAGCCGTTTATACACCCGTAAGCCTCTTTAGTGGTTTTCAGAGCACTGAAATGAAATGTTAGGATTTTGGAGGAAATTGTCTTCCCTAGACTTGTGCTATTTTTAAAGATTTAAAGGCTAAGAATAGGAAGAAATCCACTGAGATGTGAATGGCAGCTCAATTAAGGGGTGGCGCCATTCACAGGGAAATGTATACCAGACTATTGAAAAGGATCGGCAGTGTATGGCTTTCCTTTTCCGACAAATGGTTGAGCTGCTTTAGAATGCCCAGAACCGCAAAAAATTGAAGATTCTTTTTTTTTTTTTTTTTTAGCACATGCCATCACCTTATTGAATCCTTGAACCCAGTATTTTAATTCTCCACTATTACATTTACTCATTTGGCAAACACTTTTATCAAGAGTGACTTATGATGGCATCACTTTGTATGTCATAGCCAAGAGTACATGTCAAGTCTAATACTTATAGTCTAACTACGCCTCAGAGAATAGGAAAATCCATCCATCCATTACCCGAACCGCTTATCCTGCTCTCAGGGTCGCAGGGATGCTGGAGCCTATCCCAGCAATCATTGGGTGGCAGGCAGGGAGACACCCTGGACAGGCCGCCAGGCCATCACACAGGGCCGACATATACACACACACACACATTCATACCTAGGGACAACTGAGTACGGCTGATTCACCTGACCTACATGTCTTTGGACTGTGGGAGGAAACCGGAGCACCCAGAGGAAACTCAAGCAGACACGGGGAGAAAATGCAAACACCACAGAGGATGACCCAGGATGACCCCCAAGGTTGGGCTACCCCAGGGGTCGAACCCAGGACCTTCTTGCAGTGAGGCGAGGGCGCTAACCACTGCGCCACCGTGGTGCAGAATAGGAAAATCAAAACGGGCAAATTTTGGCATGAGCATACAGTGGCAACTGCAGCTGGAAAGGGGCTCAATAGTAGATGCCAATGATAATGGTGTTTAAGTAATTGAGGGTGGAATAGTAATGGTAACAGCTGGTACCACTTCTTGGTCACTGCATTACTGTTAAGTACTTATTGTACTCTTTTTGTTCTGAAATCTTGTTGCCTGTTCTGTTATTGCATCTAGTCTTTTTTTTTGGCTGGACCAGCGGACGGGCCAGCCATACAACCGTGAATTTCACTGAGTTATCATATTTAGAGTGAGTGATCATGTTTGACATGATTGGGCTGCTGGATCAGGTGACCAACGACGTCACTGAAGTTACACGATTGCTTGGCAGATGGATATCGCACACTAACAGACGAAATATGTCGCTGCTCGTGGATACTACTGAAACACTAAGATTAAATATTTTTCTGCTCTTACCACATCTGGTTACGCAGTCCGGCATAGAGCAGAGTAGGAGAGAAAACAGCTGGCCCTGCGCCGAGAGGCACGAGGGAGAGCGCACAGTTAAAGCATCCCAAATAACAATCACTCTGACAAAACACTCTGATTACGCAGTCCGGCATAGAGCAGAGTAGGAGAGAAAACAGCTGGCCCTGCGCCGAGAGGCACGAGGGAGAGCGCACAGTTCAAGCATCCCAAATAACAATCACTCTGACAAAACACTCAATACAGAGTGAGTCTAAGAAAAACAGACATCCGCAGGTAGAAACGGAGGAAAGGGGGCGTTGACACACAATTCTTTTAGTTGTAATTGCAATTCGATTAAGTTCTGGTGGTGGTGGTTGAGGTGAGCTTTCCCCCTTCACTGTGAAGTGCTTTGGGTATTGAGATAAAGCGTTGTATAAATGTAATCCATTATCATCATTATTCAGTTATTGGAACTGCAAGAACGTAGGTTAACCATGTCATGTGACATGCTACGTCAGTACACTTTAACAACAAATATTACTGGGACCATTACAGAAAATTGTAGATGAACATTTGATATCCAGAAATTCACATTATAGACACTACCACTGACTCTCCCTCAGACAAAGTGGCCCTCAAACATTGACTAAACATGGTCCAACCATATACTAGGTTTTGACCTTGTCTTTTTTTTTTTTTAATCAAAAGCATGGTTTGTATCTGTGGTTTATAAAGCTTCTATTGTGATTCAACCCAGTCCCAGTAAACCAGGACCGCTTTAAGGCCGGTGGGTACTGTGACGTGTGCAAGTTGGCTGTCCGCTACGTTGTCGACATGCTGGAGGAGAATGCTACCCAGTCAGAGATCGAGGATGTCGTGAGGAAAGTGTGCAACTTCCTGCCCGAGTCTGTCCGCAGCGAGGTGAGATGGGGCTTTTGGCTCGCTGTGTTTTCTCCTACCTTACTGGTGGAGCGTCTCGTCAGTCCATGTGTGACGGCGTTCTTTTGTCCACAGTGTGACCAGCTGGTTGAACAGTACGAGCCGATACTTGTCCAGGTGCTTCTCCAGATGCTGGAGCCAGACTTCGTATGCATGGTGAGTGCTAAGTGCAGTCCAGTCATAATGCGATAACCTGTATTAAAATTAAACGGGAAAGACTTTCTTTTCACTATCGCTTTCTAAATTTATGTAAATTAACTATTTGGACAGGACATTTTGGTTTGCAATGTTTTTTTTAAATCTGTAAGTGATGCTGGATTTTGTTTATCATTCTGGTGCAACAGAAAATAGGAGCATGCTCTGAAACTGTGCAAAGGCTCCTGGGAACGGAGCAGTGCAGCTGGGGACCTGCGTTCTGGTGCAAGAACATGGAAACGGCCACTCGATGCAACGTGAGTAGTTCTGTCAAACTACAGCACGCAAGCTCGTCTCCCCCCTGTGTTCAACGTTCTTAATAGCCACAGATGGATTATGCAAATGGGTTATGGTGGCATTGTAATGCGCTGCCTTCGTTGGAATGGAATGGCAACGCAATCTTTGTGCAGTCTTATGGACAAGTTTGTCTCACGAGGCCCGTCTAAGTACTTGTTTTGTTTTGTTCCCCTCCCAGGCGGTGGCTCACTGCAAACGTCACGTGTGGGTATAGAAGAGGACGAAGAGGAGGGATGGAAAAGTCTGACCTGTAGGGAATTACAACAGAAATGACTGTAGTGCTGCTTCTCAGTTTTAATAAATTTGTCCTGTTTCCTTTTTAAAATGAAATCGACTTAACTTCAATTTGTTAAAGTGATTTTGATGCATATTTTGGAAGGCACTGCAGGGAAAGGAACTTGGGACTGTTTTTTTTTTTTTAGGGGGAACAATGTTAATTAAATATAAAGTGCTCGAAAACTGCTTGTTTTGGTTACCGCTTCACTTAGAAAATAAGACTAAACTGTCATTGTAGGTCTTTGCAAATTTGCAGAAGTTGGGCTGTACTGACATTTTGTGTGTGTATGTGCAAGCACAATATTTCAGAAAACAAAAGGTAAGATGTGTGTATATAAACTGCTGTCTACCAGATGGGTCTCTATACCACAGATATGTGTGCTTCTCTTCTCCCTGTAAGAGTTCATGGCGAAAAACTGCTTATTGTAAAAACCAGGCCAAGATGTGGTTTTAGCCGTCTCACCCTAGAACAAGTGAATTTATATTTTGTAGACAGCTTTGACTTCTACTCGTGTGTGCGTGTGTGTGTGCGTGTGTGTGTTCTAGGAAGTTGATATGGAAGTAAAGATGTGTCCCTAGCTTGTAACCCCTCTCCCGCTATCTTGTCATTTGCACTCTGCGACTCAGTTTGTACATTTCTAACATGACTCTAAGCAGCTTGTGTCCGGTCACAGTCTGCTTCATGTACTGAAACATTTGTCAGGTGATCTGCAAAATTTTTAAAAGTTGAATTAAAATATCCAAATCCACTCCAGTGTTCTTCTGTGATTGACAGCTAAGATGACTTCAAATGGGGGGGGGCTACCAACACGGGGATCGCCAGATCGAATCCCCGTGTTGCCTCCGGCTTGGTCGGGCGTCCCTACAGACACAATTGGCCGTGTGTGTGTGTGTGTGTGTGTGTGTGTGTGTGTGTGTGTGTGTGTGTGTGTGTGTGTGTGTGTGTGTGTGTGTGTCCAGGTCGCTGCACTAGCGCCTCCTCTGGTCGGTCGGGGCGCCTGTTCGGGGGGAGTAGCGTGATCCTCCCACGCGCTACGTCCCCCTGGTGAAACTCCTCACTGTCAGGTGAAAAGAAGCGGCTGGCGACTCCACATGTATCGGAGGAGGCACGTGGTAGTCCGGCTCGGCAGAGGGGGGGGTGGAGCAGTGACCGGGACGACTGGGAAGAGTGGGGTAATTGGCCAAGTACAATTGGGGAGAAAAGGGGGGTGGGGGGTCCTCACAAAAAAAGTTGACTTTGAATATCTGATTCACATTGTTGGACATATTACTCTTTTGTGTGTGTGTGTGTGTGTGTGTGTTTTTTAATAGATAAATTCACAATCTAATACCCCTTTGACACTGACCCAGAATTCGAAGCTGCGATTTAAAAATGTATGACGTCGAAGGCACAAATAAAATCTCAAAAGCACCGAGCTGAACTGGTGGAAGGTGATTTGACTTTCACGCTGTTTCCCGGGCGCGTTTTTTAACACGGGTGGTTTGAATGGCGACCGGAAGGTGGGCGTGGTTTTATGACGTCATCGCGATTGGCTGCTGAAGTTCAGGGTGGTCGTGCGGGTGGGGCTGCACACTGGGGCTAAACCCGCTTGCCGTAGAAAAACGAGAAACTCACCAAGATGGATATCAATACGGCTGGCAAGATCGATAATGACGTCTCCGCAATACCAACTTCAACTCGAACTAGCAAGGGGGGGGGGTGGTGCGTCTTCGCTTTTATAGCGTCCCGCTAGGGACACGCCCACTATGCTAATGATAATTCGTGACGCGGCAAGTTACCGCGTTTTCGCCAACCGGAAATAGTTCACTCGGCCGCCGGTGATTTTTAGGGCCACCATTTGTCTCGTCGATCACACCCACGCTCCCTACATCGATTAACAGCAGGAAAAGCCGGGTTTTGATGCAAGTCTAAACTACTAATAAGACACGTTAGCCCATAGTTAACGGGTGTGACCCTTTAGCCGAGCGGTTAGTGATGCCGCCTTGTGGTGCAGTACACCCCGTATCGAATCCCGCACCGGGCAAGAAAATAACCGGTTACATTGGTGGCAGCGGTGGGATCCGGAAGTGTGCAGATCCTCAGAAGTCTCTTCGGAGCGCGGGAAGAACAAACCGCGAGGGCGCGCTTCCGGGGAAGGTGACGACTGTAAACTACTAATAAGACACGTTAGCCCCTAGTTAACGGATCTGACCCTTTAGCCGAGCGGTTAGTGATGTCGCCTTGTGGTGCAGTACACCTCGTATCGAATCCCGCACCGGGCAAGAAAATAACCGGTTACACTAGTATCTCTTGAAGTAGTTTCCGTGTTCCTCGTTGCTCTCCGGTAAGACTGAAATGACAACAGGGTTTGCTTGATTCGTGGAAATCGAGTTAAAAGCCTCGGATTTATTTGCGTGGTACAGACGGACACGCGCTAGAGCAGTGGTTCTCAACCTTTTTGGGGTCCTGGACCCCCCCGCGTATTTTTGATCTACCCTGAGGACCCCTCCACCTGATCTTGGGGGAGGGGGGGAGTTGCAATTTGATAGAAACAGTAGAAACTGCATTTTAAATTGCATTATAGCATTTATTCACTCTTTGGGGCAAAAATAAGAGCTTTCAGTTGTAACTTAGATATATGTAACAAAACAGAATTCTTATGCAGTAACTTTCAGATATATGTAACAAAACAGAATATGTATTCAGTAACTTTCAGATATATGTAACAAAACAGAATATGTATTCAGTAACTTTCAGATATATGTAACAAAACAGAATATGTATTCAGTAACTTTCAGATATATGTAACAAAACAGAATATGTATTCAGTAACTTTCAGATATATGTAACAACAGAATTTTTATGCAGTAACTTTTAACAATGCAAACGGGAGCGAGATCTCTTATTAAAATACAATAAATTACACTTGTGAAACAGATGTAATTAGAGAAAAAAGTCCTGTTACCCTTTATAGTTTAGGTAGATAAAGGTTTGTCACATTTGAGTAAAATAATCCTATTTCTATAAATGTCATAGGATCTTTTTTTTAGATATTTTATTTTCACTGACCCCTTGCAATTACACCACGGACCACTAGGGGTCCGCGGACCCCCGGTTGAGAAACACTGCGCTAGAGTGACCGGAACACACTCGACAGGAAAGCCTTCCTCTTTTCACATCCTGTGTCCCGTGACAGCTCGGCTCGTGTCCTTCCGGCGCCGTTGTGCAAAAAGCTCCGGCGTGTCGGTGGACGTCATGCAGCACAGCTGTGTCTTGTGACTGAAAAGCTGACGTGACGGAGCCACTACAGCCGACACCAGTGGCGCCCCCCCCTCATACATTTTTTCATAGGGGGGGGCAAATGGGGCCCCTGAAAATCTTGGGGTGGCACACCAAAACCAAAAGCCAAGACTGAATTTCGGGAATTCTATGCTGCTGTTGTAGTATACTGTATAGGCTAGTGGAAAACTGTCAATATGAGAGTTAAGAAAAATATACATTATCGATTTAAATGAACAGCACCTAATGTAAGATATCAGATAGAAGCATATGATGCATAATCAGAAGCATATTCTGCATATGCAACTCGTGGCTGGGGGGGGGGCCAGGGATAGTATCAGGGTGGCCGTGGACACCCCTTGGGGGCGCCACTGGCTGACACACAAATCACTATCTTAGATGCAAATGAAAACTTTACAGCACGCCATTATTTATTATTTACTATTTGTCTTTTCGCAATCAACGATTTGGTGCATAACCGCCACCAACTGGAATGGAGAGTGGACCAGAATTTCTATTTATTTAAAAGTAAACCCGCGTCTTCTCCATTAAACTAGTTATTTCGCAGGTTTCTCAGACGAACTAAAAGCCCCCCCGGCAGCTGCTGAACACCTTCTCCAGAAAACACCGGAGATGTCCTTGCTGCATCTATTCAGCTCTGTCGGTTCTCTCAGATTGGCTTTCTACTCCAGCAGTAGTCGTTTACCGTTGCCAAAAAGGCCAAAAGCCTCACCCGGTCCTCACCAAATTAAAACCCGTGCATGCTTTTTAACTTGACTTGTCCTCCTTAGCTTCCTGTCTCACACCATTCTCACAGTTTCTCTCCATTCTCTTAGCAGCTTCAGCATACGGCGGCCTTCTCTGCTCTCGTCTCACCTTCTCTTCCCTCCTTCATTCCTTCTGGACACGGCGGTGACCCCGAGTCCTGATGTCCCTTGCGGTGCAGGCACTTTGCTTGCGCTTTCTCCACTTTACAAATTTTGCACATCACCAACTACAGGACCCCCCCCCCCCCCCACACACACACACACACGTAGAGATAGTTCAACTAGCTGAAGACTTGAATGCGTTTTACTGCAGGTTTGCAGAGCCCACTTTCACACCCCGCACCCACTCCAACTCAGACATCGCACAACAGACCGCAACCACTGCCAACACCCTTCCTCTCCCCCCTGAAGGCTCACATTTTAAATTTGGTCAAAAAAAAATACATGACTACGTTATCTCTAGTATAAATTCCAGGTGGATGTGACAACAACGTAAGCGTGGTTCACTTCCAGAGTGTTTCCCGTCGTCTCGTGGTCCGGGAAACGCAGGCGACGTCAGGATGACAGCATGACACCGTGTCTCGGGTCAGCTGTGGACGTGTCATCTGTCGTGCCTGCTGACTCTTGACTCTGCTGCCGACTCTGACGCCGCATCCTCTCCGTTTGAGGATGTCGCCAGTGTTGTGTTGGACCACAGCTACCTGCCACAACTGGCTTTAGGGTGCCTAACCGAGAATGCTCTGGTTTAGTATATTGTGGGTTTTGTTGTCAGGCAGGCCATGAGGCAGCTTTCATGCGACGTATGCCATAACAGTTGGGTTTGTGAGGCTCTACCAGCACTATTTTGATATAGCTACCGCCTGCTAACCTCGAACAACAGCGGAGGCCTGGTGGTTCCAAGCATACATGGGTGCAGTCCAGGTGCTCGCTCAGCAGAGCACCGCGTCCGACGGGCCACAAGCACTTCATCTGCAGCGCATCGGTGCACCGTGTCTCTGCTCAACCGCCATGTTCTCTTTCTGCATCCATGCACCGCTGGAGCAAACTGTCTTGCATGTAGGAGTCCCCAGAGGATCGGTAGGCAGAGATGTCCGACCGGTGTTGCGAGACTATTATACACTAAACCAGGTCCTGGGATACCACCACGTATTGCTGGTTTTCTATTCGGCCAGGAAAATCATCACATTCACCTGTTGTACCAGGTGAATGTACAGGGAGGAGTACCAGGGAGGTTTTAAACCTGCAACAATCTGAGGACCAAGTTGAAAACCATTTTTTGACACTGATCCGGGGTTGTCGTTTTGTTTAGGAGAGGTTGGATCAGTCTTCTTACAATCAAAGAAAATGTGCCAATTGCCAGAGGACTATTGGTCATTTACCCCAAAAACCAGCGGGAAACTGTCAGACCTCTTTCATGATTTCTGCAGACACCACGTGAGAGACCTTGTCTGCTGACGGTGGGAGGGATCGCAGTTCCGGGTTGTTAAAAATCCAAAGCATTTCCCTGTTTGTGGATAGGACCCAGTCAGTGTAACATTTAAAACACTGTTCACAAACTCTCTGTGGTGGATTCACTACCACACCTACAGCAGTTTGGTACCATGACGTATACCAATCCTGGAAGAATAAAAAACACTACTAACGCCCAACTATCATCTATTTATAGCCGTCCCCTGAAGTTTTGAGATCTTTCAAACTGTTATGAAATAATGTCTTCTTGCACGCTCAATAATCCAGCTAAGAAGGTTGAATCAGTTCATCTGGACACAACGTCGATGATACATTGTATCCAGATGAACTGATCAACCTTCTTTGATGCAATGTAACCGGTTATGTTCTTGCCCGGTGCGGGATTCGATACGGGTGTACTGCACCACAAGGCGACGTCACTAACCGCTCGGCTAAAGGGTCAGACCCGTTAGCTAACTAGGGGCTAACGTGTCTTATTAGTAGTTTACACTAACACATCTCCAAACTACACAAACAAATCACTGTCCACGGGAGCGAACGCCAGCCAGGACGACTACAAGAACTCCCGGTCTGCATGGGCTAGCAGTTAGCTTAGCCTGCCCCGCTTTCGCGTCCCGTCACACCGCCCTCGGTGTTTTCTCCTTGGGCGCAGCTCCAGGCAGGGGCCGTGGGCCCAAGCTCGCCCAGCCAGACACCCGCGACGCCATCAAAAACACCACAGTCAACGCCGGGCGAGGCCGCCGCCAGACCGCCTCGGGGTTATCGGAACCGCCGGTCTGCATGGCAGTTAGCTTAGCATCGTAGTTAGCTTAGCCTGCTTTAGAGCTCGGGATGATCTCCGCGAAGTCAATGGAGCGGGACGGATAAACCTTCATACCTATTGAGGACAGACATTGTCGTCATACAGGTTCTGGTTCCAGAACCGAAAAGCGGATTATTACAAAAATCGGTGACGTAGGTTCACGCGAGCGTCTGCCTAACGCCGCAATAAAACCGGAACTTGCCCCTCGACGGAAGTAGTGCGTCACAAAATGGACGCCCAGGCAGCGATCGCTCATGGATGCACATTGTCCCTGGGCCCACGGGAGGCGGCAGACCAGGCTCTCCGGCACCGGCTCGCCCAACCGTCAAACGAAGACGACACTCAGACGTGGACAAAGACACCACATGGACGGCACTACTGGGTGAGGCCACTATACAAACGTGTATTGGCGCCGCCATCTTCCCACACCGGAAGCGGAAGGTGTAGTTCACACGCCTGACTTGTGCGTTCAGCGTCTCTTTCAGCGGCCTCACGGAACGACTGCAGTAGGGTTTCGTGGCGGGCTCGGAGGGTTCCGTTTAAAAGGGGACCATAGTACACTTTCACATTAGTCAACAGGAAGTCAGCTGCCACGGAATAGTTCCAAACACAAGCAGCCAGCTGGGCACATCACACACGACAACTTTGTGGTCAGATACCCCCCCCCATCCCCACCCCCCCACAGTGAAAACTGCTCGGTCAGGGTCTTAACATGTGAGGAGTGACGCACAGGAAAGGGAAATTTCGCTTCCCTTGGTTTTGGTGCTCAGTTCGCCGAACAACACAGGGGGGCCTTGCCGGGTCCTCCCAGAAAAGTGGAATCGGTTCATCTGGACTCGAGGTTTGGTGGGAGAAACCTTCATCCCTCACCTGAGTGAGTGCAGCAGCCTCAGCCGAGCACTTAGTTGGTTTGTCCATGAAGCTGGTAGATAGTTCGAAGGCCTGTTGAGCCCTTTTCCATCCACAGACAACTGAGTCCTTTCCATTTGGAGCCAGGTGGCAGCATGGGACCGAGGCTTACCTTTTCTTTTCTTTTGTATAAGAAATAAAACTTGGAAAAGCCAGCAAAGCTGAGCAAGGTGTGGGTGCTTATGTGTTTATACTGTAGCGAGTTCGAGGGGGGGGGGCAGCTCGGGTACTGCCACAGCCGGGACGCGAACCCGTATCTCCTGCACCGCAGGCGACAATGTTAAACAGTCGACTAAAGGGTCCCACCCGTTAGCCAAGGGCTAAAGGGTCCCACCCGTTAGCCAAGGGCTAAAGGGTTCGACCCGTTAGCCAAGGACTAAAGGGTCCCACCCGTTAGCCAAGGGCTAAAGGGTGGGACCCTTTAGCCCTTGGCTAACGGGTCCCACCCGTTAGCCAAGGGCTAACGTGTCTACTTATCCTTGCACGTTACAATACATGTGTATGTGTGAGGGGGTAGCTGGTCGTTAAAGCAAAGTAGATAGAAATGTAAATACGAAGGGAAGGGCGAAAGGTGAGAGTCGCTGCATTAAAAGCCCGGTGGGCCAGCGGTTAGCTCTGTTGCCTTGGGCGAGAAGGTCCTGGGTTCGAAGCCCAGGCCGTCCCAGGTCGTTTGTGTGTGGAGTTTGCATGTTCTCCCCCGTGTCTGCGTGGGTTTCCTCCAGTTTCCTCCCACCATCAAAAAGACATGCACGTTAGGGTTAAAACTCCTGTCTGTGCCCCTGAGCAAGGCAGTGGAAAGAAGAACTGGAGTTGGTGCCCGGGCGCTGCTGCTATCCAGTAGGGCGGGTTAAATGCAGAAAACACATTTTATTGTAACCTGTACAATGACAAAATAAAGTGGCTTTCTTTCTTTCTAAATATACGAGGTGTGTGGGATGAAATCACGTGGGACCTGCCAGTGGCAGATTTTTTTTTTATAATTATGGTGGTTTGTTAGCAGGATTATAGAGAGGGACGCTCCGGTGGCCCGTTGTGCTTCTTGGATTTATGCACTGGGTTTTATTGCTCTGTGTGTTTCTGGAAGAGGAGGAAGTTTCTTTGTTGGATGGTTTGGAGTCCGGACATGCTGTGGGTGTAGTGGGTGCTGATGCACAGCAGGAGTCTGTGTGCCATTGTTATCGCCTTGTTTTGGATGGTTTGTAAATCACTGAAACCGGGGATCTAACTGGGATTTCACATGCAAAATGACCGTGGCCGTTACTTAAGAGCATATGAGACCTGTGTTTGATCACAGGTTTCAGTCGTTATGCAACTGTGCTTTTTATAAGGTTGGGGATACTTGCAGTCAGCTGAGACTGACAAAGTCACTTAGACAGAGTGATGAAGATGATGAAGAGGATGTTTCTCCCTCTAAATCTTGTTTCCAGATTAACTTGATTCAACTTTCTGGGATTTTCTTACCAAGATTATTGTTACCGTTTCTTAACTACCAAGATACTCATCCATCCATCATCTGAACCACTTATCCTGCTCTCAGGGTCGCGGGATGCTGGAGCCTATCCCGGCCGTCATTGGGCGGCAGGTAGAGAGACACCCTGGACAGGTCGCCAGGCCATTACAGGGCCCACACACACACACACACACACACACACACACACACACACACACACACACACACACACACACACACACACACACACACACACACACACCCACCTAGGGACAATTTAGTACGGCCGATCCACCTGGCCTACATGTCTTTGGACCGTGAGAGGAAACCGGAGCACCCGGAGGAAACCCACACAGACACGGGGAGAACATGCAAACTCCACCACAGAGGACGACCCAGGATGACCCCCAAGGTTGGACTACCCCGGGGCTTGAACCCAGAACCTTCTTGCTGTGAGGCGACTGCACTAACCACTGCACCACCATGTCCCATATACTATATATATATATATATATATATACATCTATATATATATACATACATCTATATATATATACATACATCTATATATACATACATCTATATATATATACATCTATATATATACATACATACATACATACAAGATATATGACTTCTACTCTAGATTTCTATGCCACTACTAGACACCCCGGGCTGGAAAATGTGTGTAAAATCTGGAGTAAGCAAAGTCTCTTGTCTTATAATACAATAAAATCTTATAATGAAATCATGGCAAATAACGGCTTTGTTTTACAGACTCGTCCTTTATTCTTAAGCTATTCTAGTGGTGTGGCCTTCCACTGTCGATTAAGCGATACTCGATGGACCGGCAAGAATTTGTTGGATGTAAAGAAAGACGTGAGGGTAAAAATGTGAAGTTTTTAATGGAAACGTCCATTTTATCCAGCTTGGTCAAATCCAGTTGTGAATAAACCAAAGGTTGTGAATCGTGAGCAGTTTAAGCAACAACGTGACACTGATGAAACATTCTTAAAAAAAAGAAAAGAGACAATAAATGGGTAACCCACAAACTTGCTGTACAACCTCACCAGACTATCTGGAAACAGTTATTTACTGTGCAATTTATTCAGGAAAACTGACGAACAGACTTCTACCCAAATATTCAAACCTGATTCGTTCATAGTCTTGAGCTTTAGGGTATAAAATAAAATGTAGGAGATAAGCAGTATTTATTTATTTAGGGTGCACCTCTGAAAATGCACTCCCATCTTTACTCATACCTGAGGTGTTTTACAGCACCACTTGGTCATTCTCCACTTTCTGGTGGACAAGCATAAGGAGGCCATGCTCACCACAGCCTCCAGGTTTAGACCATGAACTAGAACAATGCAGACACGACAGTACAGTACATCTGTTAACGTACGCTATGGGGGAGGATGCATGGGAAAAATGTGGGGGTTTCTTAAAAGCACCCTTTCAACATTCTTATAACCACCTCCCCTCCCCCCCCCCAAAAAAGGCTGTGTTAGTACCCTTGTAATTGTGGTGCCTTGCAGTATTCACACGAGTCAGCAGGGGGCACACTTACACTTTTCTATTGAGACATGAGGGTCGTACCTCCCTGGACAGTTAGTTCAGATACAGTGCACGACGAGCACCGAGAGGGCCGAGCCCGAGGCCAGTCCTAAAGTGAGAAAGAAGGACATGACCACTCCCGTAGCCTCGGCCAGCTCCCGCGGCACCACCTTGGGCCCGTAGATCATGGGCAGGGTGCCCAGGTAGCCGTTGGAGAGGCCCAGCAGGCAGTTGAAGACCACGGGGTACAGATCGTGGTTGAAAAGCACGGTACGGACGTGGTCCCTTGGCTGGTAATTGCAGAACAAAAAAAGGGGCACGAGCACGGTGCGACAGAGCACCAGCGTGGGCAGCATCCGGCTGGTGGGGCCGGGCACCTGCAGCCAGGCCGTAGCCTGGCGCCCACAGTAGTCTGCAAAGTTGTACAGGAAAAAGCTGGTGAGGGGCACAAAGTAGGTGGTGGTCCAGGGGCTGCCGGTGTCCCTGTGCACCGACTGAATGGCCGAGGAGACGGCGGGGAACACCGTGATGGAGACACAGAAGACGTAGAAGACGCAGAGGCCCAGCAGCCACGTCTTCCGGAGTATGGGCTGCAGCGGCGGGACAGTTCGCGCCGCCGCCTCCGGACCGGTATCGGATGCGCCGGCGCACGTCACTGCCAGCATGTAGTGTCTGAAAAGGGACACAGTGGAACTTGTTTTACAACTCTGCAAACGTTCTACAAATTACCGGACGGCTGGGATTTACATGTCCCACTTGCTGAACTTCAAAATACATCCGAAACAAAAGTTTTTCCGGAAGGAACCATATGGTGTGTAAGGGGAAACGGACTGTGAAGGGACTGGCTTCATTCCGGCGGGTTGAGAGAGAAACCTCCTCTCGGTTCTCCCGTTCGCCCGTCTCGATTCGTCTCTTTCCACTTTTAATTCGCAAATGGGATTACATGTGAAGTACGCGTCACTGACCACACGAGCAGCAACTTGTGAACAAACAACTACCTCATTACGGCGTCCAGCTGACGGAAAAGACTTGCTCGAACTGGCTGTCAGAAACGTTTTCGTGGGCAATTTTTACCAACGAAAAAACAACGTATGGCGGGAATATGGTGTCGCAACTAACTCGGCATTTGTTTTACGCCTTTTGGGACGCCGGCTGGCTGAGATATGCCCCATAAGGCCGTGCAGCTGGTGCAGAAAAGTCAATTCTTACTTACGCGGCGACAACTTATCCGATGGTGAACGTCCCTCCCCCCCCCCCCCCCCCCCCGTCTGCCGTTCCAGGACTTGAAGAACAAACACCGGAGATTTCCGCGAATAACCCGGGTTTAAGTTCACCCACAGCGAGAAAACATAGAAACAGCCCTTTAAAGACCGGGAGGGGGGGGGGAGGGGGGGGATACTCGAGACATTTTTCCCTTATTCTGCGGGTTCGAAATAAAGACACTTGATTTGATTTGATTCGCTTGATAGCTGTGCCAGCGAGAGGAGAAAGAACATTGCGGCTCAACAAAACAAATAGAAAAGAGGAAATGGAGATGACGAGCGACGACCCGTGAATAACAGAATCTGAAGGACACCAGAAAAAAAAAGAAACGGGGCGGAAAATAAAGCGGCGTGTGGGGGTTTGGCGTGGACGTGTGTGTTTTGTTTGTGACTGGCTCTTCGAGGGGGGGGATTCTCGCTATATGATGTGTGTGTGTGTGTGTGTTTGTGTGTCATCTCGATGTGGTGTGTAATTCACATCAACTTCCCTGCGGTAAATGGTCTGCTTTTGTCCATCTAAGACACCCGGAGTTACGCGGATATGAAATGTCCTGTCCTCCTGCTCCCATCCAAGTACTAACCAGGCCCCACCCGGCTTAGCCTCCGAGATCGGAGGTGGTACGGTCGGGGTGGTACGGCCCTAAGCCCCTCTCCTCCTCTACATACTGGTGTGATGACTTACCGAGACCGTGCTTTGCTTTGAGCAGCTGAGACAAGATTATGTCTGGACATGGTCAGAGATGCGGACTCTGTGGCAGTGCCGGTGTGTTTATGCACCTGTGGCAACTCACTGATGTGTTATTGAGAATCGACAGACTAATCTTTTCCTTAATTTTCCCCCTTTTCTCCCCCCTCTGCCGATCCGGGGAGGGCTGCAGACTACCACATGCCTCCTCCCATACGTGTGGAGTCGCCGGCCGCTTCTTTTCACCCGACAGTGAGGAGTTTCACCAGGGGGAGGTAACGCGTGGGAGGATCATGCTATTCCCCCCCGAACAGGCGCCTCGACTGACTGACCAGAGGAGGCGCTAGCGCAGCGACCAGGACACATACCCACATCCGGCTCCCCACCCGGAGACATGGCCAGTTGTGTCTGTAGGGACGCCTGAACAAGCCGGAGGTAACACGGGGATTCGAACCGGCGATCCCCGTGTTGGTAGGCAACGGAACAGACCGCCACACCACATCACCCGGGCGGCCATGGACAGAGGGTGTAGGTTGTTAAAGTGTCTCGGTGTCCACAAATATGAAGTTGTCAGTCAGGCGTAAAGGCCGAGGGCAGGGGGGGGGGGAGCGGGGGCTAACTGACGCACAGGGACCTGGAATAAAACACAAATGTGGGACATTGTTATGCTGAAGGAAATATACCGAGTCCGCCACTGACCGTGAGTATTTCAGCTTGGACAGGAGAAGGTAGGCGACGATGCAGATGATTATGAAGACGTCAGCTGTCAGGAAATAGGCGAGGGCGCTGTTGGTCACGTCGTCAGCCAACGCCAGGTCCACCATTGACGCCATCGCGCTCAGAGTGCCTCCCATCGCCTGGCCTGGGACCAAAAACGGGGAGAATTGAAGAGGAGTGGCAAACACTTTTGTACGCTGGCCCCTTAACTAATCCCACTTTTTTGGATTCTTTCAACTTTTTCAATTAGAGACACAGAACAGCCTCCTACACAGTGGTCTTGATGTGACATTCAACCGCATGGCATTAGCTCCGCATATACACCTAGCTAGCAGCTAGCAGCTAGCATCCAATGCTCAACGGTGTGTCGGCAAATGGGGTAATTCCTGCAAACGGCAGCTATACTCACCAGAGACGCCCAGATCTGTGGACGCGTGGTTCCATGTGCATCCCTTGATAGTCATTACATCACAACGCCACTATCAAGGCTGGTGCTGCCCCCCCCCTCCCCCCCTTTCTCCCCAGTTGTAGCCGGCCAATTACCCCACGCTTCCGCACCGCCCCGGTCACTGCCCCACCCCCTCTGCCAATCCGGGGGAGGGCTGCAGACTACCACATGCCTCCTCCCATACATGTGGAGTCGCCAGCCGCTTCTTTTCACCTGACAGTGAGGAGTTTCACCAGGGGGACGTAGCACATGGGAGGATCACGCTATTCCCCATGGATCCCCCTCCCCCCCCGCACAGGCGCCCCGACCGACCACAGGAGGTGCTCGTGCAGCGACCAGGACACAGACCCACACCCGGAAACACACGGGAGTTCAAAGCATTTCTTCCACGTCACATGTCTCTGTGTGAATGGCCCCTAGCTGCACCATCAGCGGTGTTGAACAGAAGGTATAACGGCCTTCGAGATAATTGTTCACAAGAACTTTTTCGGTGCAAGATAAACTCGGCAAGCAGACGGGCCCGGCCGAGCTGGGGCCGGTACCTGTTATGAGGGCCTGGGAGATCTTCATGGGGAAGTGCCCGCTGATCCCAAATACACTGCCGGTGAGGACGTTGGATGCTCCGCTCACAAGGGCCACACTGGCCAGGGTGGCGACGAAGAACTGAGTCCTGCAGGTCGACATGTCCACCTTCACCAGCACTGTGGTCACCACAAACACCAGCAGGATCAAGACCAGCGAGGAGAGGATCCGTACATTCGAAGACAATCTGCCAACACACACACATATATATATTTTTTTTTTGTGTGGATTTTTTCCCCCTTTTTCTCCCCAATTGTATCCGGCCCATTACCCCACTCTTCCGAGCCGTCCCGGTCGCCGCCCCACCCTCCCTCTGCCGATCCGGGGAGGGCTGCAGACTACCACATGCCTCCTCCGATACATGTGGAGTCGCCAGCCGCTTCTTTTCACCTGACAGTGAGGAGTTTCGCCAAGGGGGACGTAGCACGTGGGAGGATCACGCTATTCCTCCCAGTTCCCCCTCCCCCCCGAACAGGTGTCCTGACCGACCAGAGGAGGCGCTAGTGCAGCGACCAGGACACACACCCACGTCCGGCTTCCCACCCGCAGACACGGCCAATTGTGTCTGCAGGGACGCCCGACCGGAGGTAACACGGGGATTCGAGCCGCCGAGCCCCGTGTTGCTAGGCAACGGAATAGACCGCCACGCCACCCGGACGCCCCACACGCCTATATATTTAGCACAGGTTTACGTGCAGGGGCATGCACACACAAACGTTACCCTTCGTGAGTTAGAGGCTACACTGTGAACACCAACACAATGGAAGAAAGTGAGGAATGTAGCAAAGACGCGACACTCGGCGTAACCATGACAACAGGTGGGAAGGTGCCGATGGAGGATGCATGCATATATATATAGGTTGTTCGTTATCCATACAAGCTACAGTACAGCTTGTTGTGTCGAGTGAGGTACCCTCAAAATAACAGATCCTTAGAGTGAGTGGACAGATCCTCCAGGTGACCTCAGACACACGCAGGATAGGTCAAGGGTCAGAACAAGTATAAGGGTGCACAAGGCCAGGTTTCAAATAAATCTAACTCATCCATCCACCCATTATCTGAGCCGCTTATCCTGCTCTCAGGGTCGCGGGGATGCTGGAGTCTGTCCCAGCAGTCATTGGGACTCATTCATCATGAAATTATTTTACATCCTTCTCCTGACGTGAGGCCTCGGTGACAGAACAAGCGAGGCTTTGTGCACACAGAAGGACGTCTAACAGCGAATGACATGATGGTGAATGATGAAAAAGAAATCATAAGGATGATAGGGAAAGGAGTGATGTGTGTGTGTGTGTGTGTGTGTGTGAAAACCAACTTGTTAACTAGGAGGTAGTTGAGTACCAGACACAGCACAGAAGGCACCGTAGAGGCAATAGCCAGGTAACTCTCGAAGTAGTCCTGAAAATAATGGCAGAAATGACAGAGTTATTCTTTTTACAAGGTGCTTGAACGCAGACACACACACACACACACACACACACAGAGGAAGTGAGACGAAGGGGAGAATCTAAAACAACCTGCACTTGTCTTGCACTTTCACTGCTGGGGTCAAATGTCACGTCTCTATTTAAATCGCCAGTTCAGGAACCCTCTGACACCTGATTTATCTGCTAGTCGGTTTAGTAGGTGTTAGATGACTCTGCCGGTGGTTCCCCATCTGAGCACCTTTATGTGACTGTAAAACGTGTAAAACGTGACCCTGTGGCCTCACTGAAAAGACACACAGTCTGTCCAGCAGCTCCACACCTCTCCTTAAGAAGTTAGCATAAAACCCCACACGTACCGCAGGAGGCGTGTGGTAGTCTGCAGCCCTCCCCGCATCGGCAGAGGGGGTGGAGCGGAGACCGGGGCGGCTCGGGAGTGTGGGGTAATTGGGGAGAAAAAAAGGGGGGGAAATCCCCCCCCCCAAAAAAAAACAACCTAAGATGGACTTGGCACCAAAATATTTGGTGCACGGCCTTTGAGTCTCGCCTCCTGAAACAAGCCCTCCGCTCTCAGCTCGTGACAGGATGCTGAGCCCCGGCAGGACAAAGAGGCCATATAAAGAGAACATCAAGGGCCACATCACAAGGTTTGGCATCGACCTTAACACCTGTGAACAAGCAGCAAAACCCAGGGAGGCCTGGAGACTGGCTGTCTGCGAGGGTGCCGGGCGCCACAAACCGTGACCGCCGCTGTGCCGCTGAAAACAAGGCCAGACTCAGAAAGGCCCGAGTCACGTCCTCAACCACTTCTTCACACCCTTGCCCACATCGCCACAAAACATGGGGCTCCAGGATCAGCCTCTATGCCCACCTGAAGACCCACACGGACCTAGGAGGACGGTCATACTCGACCCCGTTTTGATCGCTGATGATGATGCACCACATTTATGCTGCTTTCTTGTATTGTGCACATTTCTTAATAAATACTGTACAAGCTGAAGTGCTGCGGTGAAATGGAGAGACTCCTGCTTCAACTTCCTCAGTGTGTTCACCAACGATGACCTCACCTAGTCCAGCCAAACGGACTCAGCGGTAAAAACCTGCCCAAAAACACCTGTACTTCCTGAGGAGACCTAAGAGGTTTGGCACATCTGCCAAAACTCTCACCAGCTTCTGTGGGTGCACCATTTAGAGCATCCTCTCTAGCTGCATTACTGTCTAGTACAGCAGGCAGAGCGCATCATTGGCTGGCACCTCTGCTCCAAGCAAGGCATCTACCAGTGACGGCTGGTGCTAAAAATTTGGGGGGGGGGGCAATTTACGCAGCACACCTGAAAGCTGCTTTATTCTCCACACAGTCACAGAGTTATCAATAAGGACAATGTGGCCTATAGATGTTATCAGGGCTCGTAGATGGTGGATGATTGACAGTCGAGACGAGGCGTGGTGGTGGGTGCAAACATGATTGACAGCCACGAGAATTGTCTAATCACATCAGATCAAAAAACATTAAAACAATACCGATTCGCTGCCGACAAAAGTGGGAGTGTCTGGGGCAGCACAGAACTGCGCCCCCCTGGAAAATCTGGAGAAACCAATCAGACAGCAGCCTCAGGTCACCTGCTCGCCACAAGTTTGAGGGCTCACATAAGGTAAGGTTTGGCCGGCGCCCCTCACCCAGGACGTACATGTAGAAATCAGCCAAATACCATTTGAACCAGTATGTAATGGTGCGGACAGGCGCTCACAGACTGAAAAACACTTTCATGTCATCATTACCTGCATCACACAACTACATTATATTTAACACGTTTAAGCAGATTTTCATCTCTTGATGTTTGAAGGGGGGCGGCGCCCCAGCGCCCTGTACTGCCCAGCCGCCGCTGGCATCCTACCACACACCGTGCCTTAGCAAAGCAAGGACAATCCCAAAAGACTACAGCCACCCAGGCTGTGGACCGCTCACACGGCTGCCGTCTGGTTACGGAAGCATCCGGGCACAGACAAGCAGACCCAGAAACAGCTCTTCCCCCCCAGGCCACCGGGCTTCTCGACCAGCAACATTAACCTCAGAGACCTCAGTCACCTCAACGTATTCTCTGGCCACTTTCTGTCGCCCCTCAATGTACAGCGCCACAATCTAACGTACATATTAATCAGCACTCCTACACTTCATGTTTAAAATATCTAGCACTCTTATTCTTATCGTCCATATTCTCCATCTTCACAGTCTGGAACTGCTGCTGTCCTGTTTTCTGTTGTGTAATTCTTTGCCCTTATTCGTGAGTCTTTTTAAACGACTTAACATTTTTTCCACGCCTGCTACATAGTTGTTGCTCGCCACGTCTTAAGGATGTCATCGTTAGAACGACCCCGTGTTGTACCTCCGCACTTCATAAATGAAACACTTTCTCGGACCTTTTGTCGCCGACAGTAGGAAAGGTTTCACGTCAAGGAAAGGACGAGCCTGGAGTAAAGTACATCGTACGTGGAAGTCTGACGTCTCTCTGACAAGACAAAACTGGCATCCTTCACAGCATGTGTTGACAGTACGCTACTTTATGGGTCGGAGACGCGGACCACGAGGAAAGGTCTTCGGGCGAGACTTGACGGAACCTGCACGCGCCTCCTTATGGGAGTGGAGAGCATCTCCTGGCGGGAGCACAAACCCAAAGCTGAAATCTACAGCCACGCACCACCTGTCTCAACCACGACGGCTGCCACCGAGGACAGCAGGTTCTGCAGGACATCGCTACAGAGCGGACGATCGGATTATGTCCGGCGTTGTCTGTACGCGTCTCCCACGTCCTCACGGAGGAAGGCGACCTCTCAGCCACACAGACTGTAGGTCAAGAGACGCCCAAATAAACGTTCAAGACCCACCACACCAAATGGGAAACAGAGAATAGTGGCGTAACGTTGTGAATGCATGCTCGACTGCGGTCGAAGGATGAGGATGATGATTAATAATTTAATATTTTTTCCATGCCTGCTACGTAGTTGTTGCTCGCCACGTCTTCAGAATTCCCCTGTTGGAATGACCCTGTGTTATACGTTGCACTCAATAAACAAAACCCTTTGACTGACTTTAACAAAGGGCTAAAAATACTTTGGATGTCATTAACATGCTAGCGCTGGCCTGGCCTGGCCTGGCCTGGCCTGGCCTTGCCTGGGATGGGATGGGACGGTTAGGTGGTAAGTGATTAAGTTGTGGCTGGACAATACTGGCCTCTTTTAACCTCACAGCTACATGGCTGTGTACACCCCTTTCTTCTCTTTTAGGTTACTATGTTTAAACCAGCCAGTCAGCGTCTCTAATTGAGTAATTATGTTGCCACGGCTCTCTCGGAGACATGAAAAGACACACAGTGTTCTCGGTGGTCATGGGATCACCAGTCGCTAGAAATGCTTGCAAGATGGCACATAAATGCGACATATACACGCACATGTACACACAGCCAAGACTTCACACTTGAGCATGCACACACACACACATGCATGCATGCACACACACATGCATGCATGCACACACACATGCATGCATGCACACACACATGCATGCACACACACATGCATGCACACACACATGCATGCATGCATGCATGCATGCACAGTCGCACACACACACACACACACACACACACACACACACACACACACACACACACACACACACACACACACACACACAACTGCTCTGTCTACTTTTCCTCCCACTCACACCGAGGTCTGAGCGGAGCTCCTCGCGGCTGGTGTGGTCAGTATTGTTGCTCAGTTTGTAGAGCCAGTAGTGTTTGGCGGTGATGAAGAAGTTCCAGGGCAGCAGAGAGCCGATGCCCATCAGGAAGAAGATGATGTACACCAGGCTGTAGGAGTCTTTTGGACTGTGGCGTACGACCGGGAGCGGCGTCGTGGAACGTTTGGGCAGGAGCGGGGCCTGGTCCTCACTCTCCCCATCCTCAAAGAGGCCGCGGTTGGCAGGGACAGCAGACACGTACCTGGCGTTGACGCTGGGCTGCAGGGGCTCTATGCCATCCATCACCGCGGCTGGAAAACAGGACCAGTGACGCACGAAATGAAGGAAAAGAGGAGGGAAAGTGGGAGAGTGAGGTAGCGTGACCTGGGAGAGGAAGGGGACAGGCTGGAGGAGAGGAGAAGGATGTGTGGAAGACAAAGCGAATAAAAAACAAAGAATGAATGTGTGGGATAAAAAAAATAAAAATAAATCAAGACCTCATGGAAATGTAATATAACAAGCATGTTCCAACTGCACCTACAGTACGGATACTTACTTCTTTCTAGCTGTGCTTGCTGAGAGCAGATAAATCGGGTTCCGCCATCGTTACGAGGCCATGGTGCCCAAAGGTCTCCGTGATGTTCCTGAGAGAGGACCAGGGAATCTGAAGTGTTGAACAGCAGTCAAAGTCAGGCCTACAAGTTTCAATGCGAGAGGAGGTTGCTCGCCCGACATCAGAGACAAAGATTCAACAACCCTCTGCGCCTATTATTGTTTATGATCGCATGATCCACAGTGATTCCGGAAATCAAATTGGGGTGTGATTCATAGAGCACAAAGCCGGCCATTTCCTGTCTGATCAGCATGAAGGCGATGTCACAGTCTTGCGGTTAAGCGCTTGCTCAACAGAGGAAAAGGAGCAAAAACAAACTATGTCCGCCTATGGGTTCCAGTTGTGCTGGATTGCAAAGTCAGCACCTCGTCCCTCCTTGCGCTGCAGGCGACTAATTGACAGCAGTGTAAACATGAACACAATGTTCCCAAAGAGCTGCAGCCTCCACAGACAGTGGGATGAGAAATTCTACTGAAACCAAACCTCTCAGCATGCTGTCAAGTCAGCCACACCTTTGTCCTTGAGGAAGGCGGCGTGTCAACCTCACCAACGCTTCCAGCTAATTAAAAGGGGACTGATGGGGATTAATTACTGATCAATAACTTCTAATACACTATTCTGACCCATCTGCAACGCTTTGCTCTTGATGCATGGTCCAACAGTCACGAGGCACGCCAAGAGTCAGCAAGATTGCACCAGCACTTCTTGCACAGCACGAGTCGCGCTCCCCCTTTGGGGAAGTCGAGGATGCCGCCCTGAGTGACAGCTGTGGGGAGCTGATCTCTCATCCCGAGCAAACAACCCGGTGCCCAAGAGGAAGCAGAACTCACTCGAGGCACGCGCAACCCTCGGGAGGTCCGCACGCTCTCAAAAGCCACGCGACAAGAAAGTGTACCCCCCCCCCTTGCCTCCAAGTTGTCGACTTGTGTCATCGTTCACAAGATAACGACCCACAACCCCAGCGCGCTGACGTGTTGTAGCGAATTCGGGGGGGGACAACGTAACCACGGGAAGTGCCGCGGCCGGGACGCGAACCCGTACGACCCGCACCGCCCGCACCGCAGGAGGCATCGCTAACCGCTCGACTAGAGGGTCAGACCCGCCAGCCGGCGGCCAGCGTGTCTCCTTATCCACGCACGCTGCAGTATTCAAGCTGAAAGTCCCCCCGGTTATGTTCACAGTAACAACGTGAAAGAAAGAGGAATCAGCAAGTCTCGTAATCTCCGATTACCTGGCCGCGGTTTCTGCTCCTTCTCCGCCGCGGTCCGGGTGTGAGAAGCCAAGGTTCACGTCTCACGGAGCGAGTCGCGCCTGCTGCACCCCGGCCCTCCGCCGCAGTAAACAAGCCCCTCACGGCGTGAAGCGGCCCGACACTTCCGGCGGCAGGAAGGTTCCGCCTCCCCCTCGCCTAGCCTAGCCTAGCCTAGCCACCAAGGGGGGCAAGATTCTGCGGGGAGTCGGAAAATTCTACAACGCGTGTAAGCTCTTTTCAAAATAAAGGCCCTCCGCCGCAGTAAACAAGCCCCTCACGGCGTGAAGCGGCCCGACACTTCCGGTGGCAGGAAGGTTCCGCCTCCCCTCGCCTAGCCTAGCCTAGCCTAGCCTAACCTAACCAAGGGGGGCAAGATTCTGCGGGGAGTCGGAAAATTCTACAACGCGCGTAAGCTCTTTTCAAAATAAAGGTGCGCGTTTACAGCCGGCGTTTCCGTTTAGGAAGCACGAAACAGCGATTATAAACCGCGCCGAGATGCATTTTATAATAATTGCGCTTTAAATAAAATGATAACGGTTATTAACTTTCGATGCCCGATGAGAGCATTTGAAGCGATGTTACGTCCGGGATTGTAATGGTTGCAACGCTTTTAAGATGCCATTCGGTCCGGCTATAACGCTCTATAACACACTTATGATGCAGCAAAACGGTCAGGCTGTTTCGGTGGGCTACGTTTCTAAACTAAAATAAAAAATGTGCTTAAAAGATGCCAGATTAAAACTGCACAAGGGAGTGTTTTATAGTAAACTATTACCTTTAAACTGCTGCTGAAAAGCCCTACCCAGGCCCCGATGGGGGAAAAAAACAAAAACCGGTCGCATGGATCTGTCGATTTGTTTTTTTTAAATGGATTTGTCGATTTGCGTTTGTTCCCGTGCTTTTCCGCGAAAGCCCCACTGTGCACAGGAAATGACGTATCCCGAGTCCGCGTGGCGTTTAAATCTCGGCCAAGGGTTAATTTCCAGCAATTGCCCGTTATCTCCAACACACAGTGCCAGAGGCGAAATTAGGTTTTCCGGTTATTCTGGTAATAACAACAAATCTATAACTGTGTTCCCACATTACCATATGTGATTTCATGTCGGAATCCATTTGTGGAGGATACGGTATGAAAGAGGACCTGGCTTCTACCAAATCGATACTTAATCACCAATAAAGTTAAGGACATTTCTTTTAAGCTCATTCATAAATTATATCCAGGCAAAACTATGTTAAAAAAAATAAAGAATTGTAGTATGTAGTATGTATGTAGTATTGAATTGTAGTTTATATGTCCAGAAACTGTGGGGCATCTATTTGGGCATTGCCCAATTGTGAGGAATTTCTGGCAAAACCCACGTGCTTCCAGTACTGAAAGTACTGATGAACGTTTCATTTTACTTTGGAAAAATGTACCGTTTGGTCTCCTGGAAGGTAACACACAGACAAATACTTACGTGTACATGATAAATCCTGTTATTATAATGGCCAAATTCCATATCCATAAATGTACATCTACTGGTAAGAAACCATGATACATTTCCTTTAGCCTGAAGTTCAAAATTGACAATTTTAATTAGTACCCCCCCCCCGAGTTAAACTATAGCGTTAATTTCTTTTTTTTACCTTTTTTGTTTGCTATGTGTACCTTTTCCCATATGTTATGTACATGTATGTTTTAATAAATAAAAAAATGATCCAAATGTGTATATCATATTTAAACTATTTACATAATCAGTCTATGAACAGGTTCATCGCTTCCTCTTACCATCTACTCCCTCCGTGCCTTGTTACCGACGAGACTTCACCAATTAATTTGTTTTAATGGACCCCCCTTCATTTGATTCTGGTCATTGGAAGCGTTGTTCGCCAAACTCGCCACTAGGTGTCAGCATTGCACAATACATCAGCGAACGCTGCTGGCGAGCTGAGTTGTTGGACCGCGTCTGTGGCCGCTCCATGAAACAACCGCTGAACTTCTGGTTCCCATTGGCAACAACGGTCATTATCTTTGAACTAACGGGTCCGACAGACAATACAGAGGCATGCTGACATTTCTGGCTTCGCTAGCCTTAATTACTCTCCCCAGCCGTTAATGTCTGCAGCCTCGTGAATCCCACTGATTATCATTTCACCATTATTTTGCCGCGTAGCAGTGTACCTATTTTTGATTTATACCGAGCAGTTATTATAGCGCTAATTATCTTGCGTGACTCATATCGAGCATGGAGAACGGATACTCGCATTTCATACAATAAAATAACACAACCTCGCCCCCCCTGTTTTTCTTTTCCGCAACGCTGCAGCAGCTCAGACGTGCTCAGTCAAATGTTTATATCTCGATATCTCAGCCACCCACAAGGGAGGTAAACAACGTGTCCTTGTCTTATCTCATAAATATGTCGCCTCACATCTCACAGCTGTGCCCCTGCCTGCCTGCCTGCGCACAAATGACCGCTTCTTCCTCCGGTTCCCGGTTCTCTGCTTCCCCTCCGTCCCCCCTGACCTCCATCCATTGCGACATCCGCTCCTGGCATCCAACCAGATCGAGCCTCGCCTCACCTCCGCGTCCACGGCTCAGTGATGTACCCAGGAAGGATTAGGCCCAGAGAACACCGTGCAAGTCTAAAGACAGCAATGATCTGACGTATAATCAATGTCTCAAGGAGGCCCTGACTCTGACGCGTCCGGCAAGAGGAACCGGAGGGTGTGCGCGTTTAGTGTGACCGACAAATGGTGCAAATACACAGTGAGAGACACCGCATGCAGCCCCGCCATCGAACTGCTTTGTATGTCCCGGAGACCCCACGACGGAGTCCGGCAGTGTCATCATAGGTGCTGCTTGTGCCCCCCAGCAGTGGCGCCCCCAGGAATTTTTCATCGGGGGGGGGCAAATGGGGCCACTGAAAATCTTGGGGCGGCACTCCAAAACCAAAAGCCATGACTGAATTTCGGGAATTCTATGCTGCTGTTGCAGTATACTGTATAGGCTAGTGGAAAACTGTCAATATGAGAGTTAAGAAAAATATACATTATTGATTTAAATGAACAGCACCTAATGTAAGATATCAGATAGAAGCATATTCTGCATATGCCACTCGTGGCTGGGGGGGGGGGCAGTTCCGCGATGGCGTCGATCAAGAATTATATTGTAACGCGCATGGATACGTAGACACGCTGGCCGCTAGGTGGCGACTCTGACCCTTTAGTCGAGAGGTTAGCGATGGTCTCCTGCGGTGCGGGCGATGCGGGTTCGCTTCCCGGCCGCGGCACTTCCTGTGGTTGCGTTGTCCCCCCGAATTCGCTACAATATGTACAAACTTTGGTAACACTTTAGTATGGGGAACGTAGTCACCATTAATTAGGTGCGTATTAGCATGCAAATTAGCAACATATTGGCTCTTAATTGGTCATTATTACGTACTCATTAATGCCTTATTCTGCATGGCCTTATTATACAACCAGTAAGCCATTAACTATGAGTTTTCCCTCTATAACCTCAGAAGTATTGCTTATTAGTAGTACCATCTCAATATGGTTTGCTTAGTATGGACTTTATAAGGTGGTAGTACCACAAGAAGAGTTATTCTCCCTTACTAACACTTAATGAATATGCTCTGTTCTTACATAACAACACACAAAACTACAAGTGTTCATAGTGTTAAATTACTGTAAATTGAGTTTCTGTTACTTAGAATATGTTCCCCATACTAAAGTGACATCTTGATCATTACTAATTCACTAGTAATTAAGTTTTTTTATGTTCCCCATACTAAAGTGTTACCCAAACTTTAGAAAACCCCAGGAGAGATATGTGGGAAAACTCACACTTAACGATATGTTAGACCGATATGTTAACAAATTTACAAAACAAAAGCAGTTTCTCTCCCTCTTGTACTAATTATATTCAAACCATGTGATTTTAAGATTTAGCTCATAACTGCTGCAGATGATGGACACACGGTTGAAAAATGTCTAATGAAATTGAAATGTCTTTATTTTAAATTGCTTTTGTTTCTTAAAAAAAGCATAACCGTTTTATACAATGAATAATATATAACTTGAAAGTTGTATCGGTCTGGAGGAACTACCGAGTCACACGCATTTGTCAATGCACAGGAAACCAAGGCAATGTTATCCAGTGTCGTCCTACCGGCACCATCCTCATTACTGAGGTAGTCTGTCGGTAAAATTCCCTGCAGAATTGTAAAATTTCCCCGTACCAGGCCAATGACACGCTCCACGCGGGCAGACGCAATTTTTCTTGTTGCCTCAATTTCTAGAGGACCGAGCTGCTTTTCCCCTCTTGTAAAAGCAGGTATCTGAACTTCTGCGTGATACTAATTTTTCGTCTGTAAGATCCTCCCGACTTATCCTTATCATTTTCTTCTTCTTTCCTCTGACAACCTTCGAGTTTCTTCTTGATGGCTGATTATCTTCGGAAAGTGAAAGTTGTGGAGTTAGAAAACAACGAGACAGGAGACGTGAGAGTAGACGTAGTCGAGGTAGTTTACTAGCTCCAACTTTGCATGTCATACGTTCGACAACGACACTGAACTGTGTACCGGAAGCGGAAGTGCATTATCTGACCCCTCGCCTCTTCCCTTAAAGGTACACTGTCCTCTTAGGTGAATGTCTCTAGTTATATACATGTGGGTCACCACAAAGTAGGACTTTTTCCACTCTCTTGTCAGCCCGATTGGAACAACCAAAGACAGCGCAGAAATTAACCATTGTAAAATATGGGACGACGGCAGCTATGCTGTATGAATCAAGCCTTGAAACGACTTCTGTCCAATCTGTTCAGAAAACGTTTAGCATCGCGCAGTGAGAGCAACGCGGTATCCTATCGAGCTCCGGTAGGTGACGTCACGCAATAGTCGAAATCGAAACACCGCCATTTTGGCAGGAAAGCGGGCCTATTGCTGGGCAAATGACTGCTAGCTAGCAGCAAGTCTCTTCGCTTGCTGTGTTTATACAGTGAATATGGTGGATGGCTGCTGTGCGCCGGGATGCCAGAACAGTCCCGGACATGTAAAAGGGAGAGCATTTTTATCGGATTCCTAAAGATCCTGAAAGACGACATAAATGGATCACTGCCATACAGTAGTGGATCTAGAGATTTTTTCCTGGGGTGGCAAAGGGGTGGCAAGACTGTGTCCCAGAGGTGGCAGCTGCCACCCCTTGCCACCCTGTAGATCCGCGCCTGTGAGGGGGAGGGGGGATTCTAAATCGGCGACTTCTGTTTGAGATGAGTTCGGCGCGGGTCTCATTGACCTTCACCATGCATGTACATAAAATATACTTTAAAAACATATTATCTGATTTATAAATGGGGTGGCAAAGGGGTGGCAAGACTGTGTCCCAGAGGTGGCAGCTGCCACCCCTTGCCCCCCTGTAGATCCGCCCCTGCTGCCATAAAACCTGCTAGAAGCGACCAGAAGAAAACTGAGCGATGGGACCCACAAGCAATGCATTCCGCTTGTGTAGTGACCGCTTCATATCAGGTACAGAATACAACACTAACTAGCGTTAATATAGCATTTATTTAACAGGCTTTTGTTATGGTTTCTGACTATTTTATCACACTAAAAGGCAAGTTCGACCTATGCACTATGGCGTGGACTTTGCGGGGCTAACAAAGGCTGAGATAAAAAAAAACAACTAAGCCTGTTGCTCACTAAAACGTGACTGGACATTCTCTATCTACTTATGTTTTAGGGAGAAAGAGTGATAACCCTCTGTCACCCGGCTACGTCCCATCCATTTAAAACGCGTTGCTGAACAAAGCGTTTCACAGTAACTGCAGCTTATCGTAAAGGTTTATCATAAAGGTATAACTTAATGCATGAGGTGGTGCCTTTCGAAATTCATTCACAGTGATAATGTAGTTGAGTCTTGGTAAATCGAAGATACAGACTAGCTAACGCTACATACAAGTTATGACGTCACACTGCCCACTGCTTATGCTAGCTTTAACTAACATGAAGTGACACTTACCCTTCCAGTGACGAGAAAACAATTTTTAGTCGGTAGACTCCAAAGCTGAATATTTGTCACGAATCCAGATTTCGTCCATTTGTACCCCTCCAGGCTTTTGTAGGCTTTCAAAGACTCTCCAGAGTAGGACGATGGAAAGTTGATCAGGTAATTGTAGATGGCTGGGTACTGCAGGTCTGTTTCAATACGCGTGAAAAGCTCCCTGGGGGGCATTATAAGGGTCAGTAATGTTTAATTTGTCAAGTTTCGCAATATAGCGTTCACTGTCTTTGGAATTAAAATGCGCAGTGAACTGACGGCTTGAAATCAACGCTGGCGCCATTCATTTTTGCTCGGCGCACACGATTTTCTTCCTGCCAAAATGGCCGCGTAAACGAAACTAGTCCCGTGACGCCCGGAGCTCTATGGATTGGAGCCGTTCTCCTCCAACATGGCGGATGTGTTGCCGTCACGTGATTTGTGACGTAATATGAGAACGACCCATACCCAATTCCCTGATATATACCAGTACAAGTCAAGCAAACCTGAACATGAGACAGTTAATCTGTGGACAGATGATTCAGTCGAGACACTAAGGGGGTGTCTTACGTTTGCAGGTTGGCCCATATTCCATGCATTAGAGCTGATGAGGCTACGGTTGCCATAACCGATTACATGAAATTCTGCCGTCGACAGTGTGGTAGCCAAGAAGGATGTCGTCGTCTATCCCAACTATATACCTAAAGACTGCTTAGATATGAAAAAGCAACCCTTTAGAAATAAAGAAGGGGCAGGACTGTCAGTAGATCAAAGGGAACTTAAACAACGCCTTACAAATGCAAGGGAACAACAACACGATGGACTAGAGCTTTCAAACTTCCACACTAAAAGTCTTTGGAACAAAATGAAATCACTTACAATATGAACCCTGCAAAGAAACACATTATCACCCTGGATGAACGACAAAAATCAAACGAGCCGAATGACTTTTACTTGAGGTTTGATTCACAAAACGTCTCCCAAGCGTTGCATTCTCTGCCAGACAGACGCCACCTGCCGGCCAGAAGTGGACTCACCAGCGTCTCAGTAGGGTGTGCGTTCATAAATCCACAGGCCCAGACGGACTGCCAGATTTTTTTCTTTCTTCTTCTTTATTTTTCTGCTCAAAAGTTGCGCAAAGGAATTTACACCCGCACGGTGTCCCATATGCCATATTCCTTAGAAACTGACATTGTGCCAGCTTTGTGGAAGAAGTCCGTCATAACACCAGCGCCTAAAAAGCCCTGTGCCCACAGAGAATTAGGATTTTCATCCTGTAGCCTTGACCTCGTTCGTCATGAAATGTTTTGAGAAATGTGTAGTGTCCCTGCTCAAGAAGGGAGGCGAGCCGATATTGCCAATAAGCATGAGTGCAGCGCTGAGGGCGCCATCCTCGGCATTTCACTTTATCTCCAAGCACCTTGAGAGCATAAAAGCTTGCCGTCGAATTTTTATTTGTTGACTTTAGTTCAGCGTTTAATACTGTGCAACCCTACATGCTCTTAGAGCAGCCCGAAGGACATAAGTGTTAACACTACCCTGATTAGATGGTTTTATTCATTTTTAACTAATAGGACACAACAAGTGAAGGCCAATGGGATGCTGTCAGAGACCAAACACAGCAACACAGGGGTCCCACGAGGTTGTGTGGTATCACCTACACTCCTCATATTTATTGTGTACTAATGACTGCAGGAAAGTAAACCCCAGTAATTATAGTACAGAATTGGCTGATGATGTTGTGATTTTGAGCCTTCTCCACAAGGACACGGGCCCTTCTGTGTACCACGGTGAGATAGACACTTTCATCAAGTGGTGTGACACCAGCCATCCCATTCTAAATGTCTCCGAAACACAGGAGATGGTCTTTTGACCCGAGGTAAGTGACTGACCATGAGCCAAAAGTCAGACAGTCACTCAGGTGTGCTCATATAAGTACTTAGATATCCACATGGACAACCTTCTTCGCTGGACCTGTGCAATAGACTGCAGCAGAGACTTTACTTTCTAAGGCGATGGAGGCTTTATGGCGTGAGCAGCCAGATTATGCTCCAATCCTAGAGAGCATCGTTAGATACGGAATTACAGCATGGCTTGGCAACCTAGCAGTGCAGCTGAAAAGCAGGCTTTCAATCATGCACAAAACGGCTGTGAAGGTAATAGGGAAGAAAGAACACGAGCCCACACAGAACAAACCAAACCACTTGAAGCTATCGTTTGTTCCAGCCTCTACCAAGCTGCTGAACTCTAACGCCAAATCTTAGTGTAGTAGAGTAAACAATGTGCAAAAATGTTTCTTTTTTAGCCGTCGTGTTGTCAATGTCAAATGTATAGTCAAATTTCTCCTTTATGGGCGGCGTGGCGGTCTGTTCCGTTGCCTACCAACACGGAGATCGCCGGTTCGAATCCCCGTGTTACCTCCGGCTTGGTCGGCCGTCCCTACAGACACAATTGGCCGTGTCTGCGGGTGGGAAGCCGGATGTGGGTATGTGTCCTGGTCGCTGCACTAGCGCCTCCTCTGGTTGGTCGAAGCGCCTGTTCAGGGCAACTGGGGGGGGGAATAGCGTGATCCTCCCACGCGCTACGTCCCCCTGGCGAAACTCCTCACTGTCAGGGTGAAAAGAAGCGGCTGGCGACTCCACATGTATGGGAGGAGCCATGTGGTAGTCTGCAGCCCTCCCCGGATCGGCAGACCGGGTGGAGCAGAGAGTGTGACAGCTCGGAAGAGTGGGGTAATGGGCGAAATGTAATTGGGGAGAAAAGGGGGAAATGTCTATTTATGTTTTTAAGATGTTTTTTTTTTTAATGTGAATCAACTGTCCAGTGTTGTGTCAGACGCTTCTCGTGTTTTTGTGATGGTTTCTTTCTATATGAAGCAACGGACTGCAGTACTGTGCCCAAGACAAATTTCCACTCGGGGACAATAAAGTTTACTTTACTCTATTCCCATCCTCTTTTGCTAAAAATACAACCTCTATCAAAGCTACCTCACCAGCACGGGGTTTCAAATGCCTCCAGCCTTCTGCAAGATGTTCTCCACCTTCTCCTTCCCCCTCAACCCCCTTACCACCTCCCTCGCTTGTTCCTTATCCGATGCGAGGGTCAAAGGACAGGATGTTGTGTTGCCGTAAAGGCCCTTGAGGCAAATTGGTAATTTGTGATATTGGACTATACAAACAAAATTGACTGGACTTGAATGAACTTGCCCTTCCCTTCGAGGAAGACGTTGTGGTCGTCAGCAGTCAATTCCCTCTCACTCGCTCTGCCGCTCAACATCACACCACCACTAGCCCCGAGACCCCCATCATGTCCCACCGCCACCCCCACGAAACTGCAGTCTCCAAACTTCCCCTCCCTCCCTCAGGCTGCCCCCCTTGATCCCATTCCCTCATCCCTCCTCCCCTATCATCTCCTATCGAACTCTTCACTCTTATCCGGGGTCTTTCCCTAGCAAACTGAAACTTAGGACATCGCTCGATTCCACTTTGGTCTAAAACTATTGGCCAGCCTCATTGTTCTCATTCCTAGCCACAAATGCTTGCGTGAGCAACATGCAATAAGCTCTCCTCCTTTCTCTCCCAGAATAACCTCCTTGATCCAAATCAGTCTCGGTTTAAAAGTGGTCACTTGAAACTGCTTTTCTTGCCATTACTGAAGCACTCCACACACCCTAACAGGTTACAAAAGGCTCAGTGCTCAGCCAGCTCCTCTTAAAAATCTATACTATTTCTTTTGGCCCAATTGTCTCTGCACACCGCTGTTTCTACTATTTCTGTGTTGACAACACAAAACTCTCGTCTTTTCCACCAGAAGTCATTGAGGAGTCTGTGTGGGTTGTCGCTTGCCTCACAGAAATATGTGCTTGGGACGACACTTCCAGCTCAGTTGGTCAAAAACAAAGTTACTGGTCGTCTGTTCCACAACATCTATCCCTAGGAACGTATCAATCAGGCCTGGTACATCAATAATCATGCTCCCTGATTCTGCAAGGAACCTTGGGGGGGGGGTGACCATAGATACAAGACTTTCATTTTATCATCAGATTATGGCTGTCTGCCATTCCTGCCACTTTGCTCTGGAAAATCAGATTGTACCCATCGGGGCATGTTACCCCGCTCCTGGTCCAGGCTCTAGCTAGCTATAGGTTTTGACTATTGCAGTGCACTTCTCATTGGTCTCCCAGCTTGTGCAATCCAAAGAATCCAGAATGATGCTGCGTGTTTGGTTTTCAACCTGCCTCGATGTGCATGTCTCACCGTTCTTTGCACTGGCTTCCTATCGGCATAGTAGGGTTCAAAGCCTTGCCGTTGGCCTTCTGGGTTGTGCAAGGAACCAACTTAACTGCAAAATCCTACTTACACGTGCAGATCTCCCCAACCTCTTTGTTGTACCTTTTGTAGGCTTGCATCTACACCTGTTGCAAAAGTAACAGGTTCCAGATTCAGAATTTTTTATCACAAGGCCCCAAAATGGTGGAGCAAATTCTCACCCTCCATCAGAGCTACTGACTCACTAACCGCCTTCAATCAGGAGAGACCTCAAGACCTTCCTTTTCCAGGTCTACCTCAATCTTAAGCATGATTCAATTTGATTTGTGGCACTGGCTTGCTAATATGAAACACTTATCACTACTATTAGTGTGTGCTATTACTATCATGCCCCTCTCCTCCCTGGACTGGTCAAGATATTGGCTATAATATGTGTGTGGTACTGATGTGGCATCATCCTGTTGGAGACCTCTTTCTTCTTCTTTCGGCTGCTCCCGTTAGGGGGCGCCACAGTGGATCATCCGTTTCCATCTCTTCCTGTCTTCTCTATCTTCCTCTGTCACACCAGCCACCTGCATGTCCTCCCTCACCACATCCATAAACCTGCTCTTTGGCCTTCCTCTTCTCCTCTTCCCTGGCAGCTCCATATTCAGCATCCTTCTCCCAGTATACCCAGCATCTCTCCTCCACACATGTCCAAGCCATCTCCATCTTGTCTCTCTTGCTTTGTCTCCAAACCGTCCAACCTGAGCTGTCCCTCTAATATACTCGTTCCTAATCCTGTCCTTCGTCATCACTCCCAATGAGAAGCTTAGCATCTTCACCTCTGCCACCTCCACCTCCTCCTCCTGTCGTTTCATCAGTGCCACTGTCTCCAAACCATATAACATAGCTGGTCTCACAACCATCTTGTAAACCTTCTCTTTAACTCTTGCTGATACCCTTCTGTCACAAATCACTCCTGACACTCTTCTCCACCCACTCCACCCTGCCTGCACTCTCTTCTTCACTCCCCGTTACTTTGGACAGCTGACCCCAAGTATTAAAACTCATCCACCTTCGTCACCTCTACTTCTTGCATCCTCACCATTCCACTGTCCTCCCTCTCATTCACGCATAGGTATTCCGTCTTGCTCCTACTGACGTTCATCCCTCTTCTCTCCAGTGCATACCTCCACCTCTCCAGGCTCTCCTCCGCCTGCTTCCTAGACGCACAAATTTATCTGCTAACACTGACTGTCTTGTAAGTTGCTTTGGGCAAAATTGTGTGCTAGACAGGTAAATATAAACCTCTGATCATTTCCAGATCTTCCTGGGACTTCATGAAACGTACTTAAAACATGCCCATGTGAAATGACGGTCGAAACACAAGCATCTGTACATGACCAGGTCCAAGTGAAGTTCTGGTGCGCCCAGGAGTCGCCTCTGTCCTAAAATGACGCGTTTAGAAAGAAAATATGTGACTCGCGCCGCCACTGAGGTGTGTGGTATATTGTGAGCGTGCGTTTCTTTTCGGTTTTGTTTTTGCCACGTGATCTGTTAGGAGAAAGGTCTTTAGGGATGCGCTTTTCAAAATCACACCGGCGATTCTGGCTTAGAAAAAAAACGCACAAATGGAAAATAAGCGAGATGCGCCAGGGTGAGGACAAGGCCCACCGTTCATACCAGCACTTTATGCGAGACATTTTGCCTCGTGCACCAAACGGCGCGTTACAGCTCACGAGTCTGGCAAAACGGGTTGAAAAGGATAAAAATAAAAGATTCGCTCACAGCTGACAGCGAGTCTGCTTACATAAATACCCTTTCACTGGAGCCGCAGACCTGGGCGGAGAGGCCAGACCAGGCAGGCCCTCCTCACCCCTCTGAAACTCAGGGAAGAATGAGATCGTCATGGTCAGGGTGAACACACGCACACACGCATGCGCACGTAGACACACACACGCATGCGCACGTAGACACACACACACGCATGCGCACGTAGACACACACGCATACACACACACACGCATACACACGTAGACACACACACGCATACACACGCAAATGCACACAAACACGCACGCGCACACACACACAGCGCGAGGCACTTCCAGACGGCGGTGTTTACCGTCTTTACTTCTGTTCATCCGACGTTCAGATGAGCAGATGTGAGGACGGTAACAACACACGAGCAGCATCAGCGGTCTGATCCGAGCCGACGGCAGCGAGGCAACCCGGACGAATTCCGCTCAAACACACAAACACGGCTGTTAAACTAAGAAATATAATTTATTGCATAAAAATTATATTTAGTTACAGGTAAGAAGGCTAGACATTTATTTACAATTGGTAGTTTACAGAGATAAAACAACGCTGTCACTGAATTCGTTTCCCCCCCCCCCAAAAAAAAAGACACGAGGGGGAGGACTTTTTGAACAAAGGCTTATTCATTCGTCCTCTACGACGGGAACAGGATCCGTTTTCCAGCACTGTGGCCACAAAAAACCCCAACAAAACAAACAGATACTCAACAAATCTGGACAAATGAACACTTCAGTCTACAGCTAGCCAGAGTCTGCAGGGAGATCTGGGCGGTGAGGGGGGTCCATCGGAGTCCCGGGCGGCTCGTGTCTGCAGATGGCTCCTCGCAGGAGAGACAGCGCAGGGCGAGGGGGGTCCTAACACGGACCACCATGCTTACTGTATCCCGCCACGGTGCCTTGTGCTCTTCCCGCGCGTGCCTTATCTGGGATGGCTTCCTTGCTTAGCTGTCAATTCCCTCAGACCCAGGAGGGGAATTACCACACGCACACGCACGCACACGCACACGCAATCGGTCGCAAAAAAACACGTGTTCTTTTCTTCACGCTGTCACAAACGTCATCCACTGTACGTGTACAAGTCAGTCAACCCGTCAATCAACCCATCAATAAACCCTGTCAACGCCCCTGATCGGAAAAAATATACCTACTCTTTCAGGGGACAAAAGAAATCAGATGCTTAATTGTTCTTTTGTACTTGCATAGCACTTACAAATAGAAATGACAAGTCTTAAGCGTACACACTGAGCGCGCGCGCACACACACACGCACACACATGTGCACACACATACACGTGCACACACGTACACGTGCACACGCGCGTGCACACGTACACCTGCACACTCACACACACACACATACACCTGCACACACATGTGCAACACATACACGTGCACACACATACACGTGCACACGCGCGCACACACATACACGTGCACGCGCGCATGCACACGTACACCATGCACACTCACACACTCACACACACAGGTTTGAATGCAGTCACACTGAACAGTGAGGTGAGTCACTGCTGAAGAGGAGAGACGCTGCCTGTGTTTTGGTTTTTCCGGTGTCGTAGACTTCAACACTTTTTTTTGCTTCATGGGGGAGCGAACAAACCCGGCAACGCACACAAAACGGCAACGTTAGGCGACAGAAAGGGCGCAGGGGACGCCGTGAGATCCAGCCCGGGTTTAGCGGTAGCTGACATCAACAGTATCGACAGCGGAGGCGGCTGCAGGACCCTAACCACAGAGCAGGAGGCCCAGTGAGGAGGTAAACAATCTGCTATCAAACACGGAGCGAGGAGGGAGACGACGCGGCACCGGGAGCCGGACGGATGGAGAGGCACGCACGCCGACGGAGAGCTGGCAGACAAGAGAGGACAGACATGAAACGTGATTCAAATAGTCTTGAGGTAAAGTTGGTGGTCCCTTGCCGCCTAGTCGAGTCGACGTAAGGCGACTTATCTACCGTCCGACCGGCAGCGCAGGTGGGAGTCGCCCTCGGTTACAGCGAAGAAGCAGGTCTACCAAACACAGCGCAGAGCGTAGTCCCCCGGACGTCTCACCACCCCTAATCCTGGATTACACATTATAGTTTACATTTTTTTTCCCCAATAGATACACGGCATTGAAAACAACGAAGAAGAAGAAGAAGAAGAAGAAGAAGAAGAAGAAGAAGAACGGCCTCGTCACAACTAACACAGCCACTGTGCACCCAGCGCTCCGGCTCAGTTTGACTATAATCCCAAAATAATCCTAATCCAGCACAAACGAGAGAACGTGACAGTGGAAAGAAGAAGAAGAAGAAGAAGAAGAAAAAAAATCCACAAATATGGATAATAACTTAAAAGAGCGTTCCCTAAAGGAAACTTAAGGGCTGACCGGAAAGCTCTCCCGCGGTTCATCCTCCACAGATCGGGGGAGTGCGGCGGAGAGATAGGGGGCCTCCGAGGAGACATGAAAGTGGGGGGGGGGGGGCACCCCTGGGAGCCGGGATGATATGCCAAGGCTTTGAGGCATTTGCCGGTGTAATATAAAGAGTCGGTCGGTGTAGCCCGTCCGCCAATCCCGAAGCGAACTTCTACATCCGCCCTCCTGCCGCACAGAGAGGCAGACCCCCACCCATCCCACCCCACCCCACCCCCCACCCCAACCCGGAAAAACTCCAGGCTTCCTGATATGATTCGCCGCCAGTCAGAGCAGTGAGACAACCCTCGCCCGTCTCGGGCGGAGGGGGTCAAGGGCCTGCTGGAGTGCGTCCGTAGCCTGAGGAGGTCGGAGACGGGCCTTGCGGTGCCGTTCCTTCGCCGGCTATAGGGACGCACGGACACGGCGTGGTTCGTATAAAAGGGCGGTCCCCCTGCCGCGAGGTGAGAGGACGCCTAACCGGGAACCGGAGTACAGGTTCGAGCGAGCAGGCGTCGGTTAACGTGTACCGTAATGTACTGAATACTCTTCTTTCGCGCGTCGCCAAGCGGCGTCATTTATATACAGGGATACGCTCCCGCATGACAGGGGAATGTGCGCTTGTGTCGCGCCGCCACACGGGTCTGAACGTCTGGGGGGTGGGGGTGGGGGTGGAGGGAGGGGACTTTGCTTTGAATGTCGAACTCAAGCTGTGCCAGACGGACCGGCGGGGGGGGGGGGGTCGTCGCTAAATGGCCGGCGAGGGAGTGGATGTGGCGGGAATGTGCCGACGGTGACGGAACAGGGGGGGGGGGGCTGTTGAGGGGGGGGAGACGAGGCAGGTGGAGCACACGTGAGCGGATCAAAAATGATCTACAGGTTTATGATGTGTGCAGGGGCCCCGTGTCGTTTCATTGGCAGATATTAATATTTTCGTCGCGGTGGCAAAAAAAAAAAGAAAAAAAAATGTCCTGCGTCGCTCTCTTGTTCCGCGACCAATCAGCAATCCCCATCCGTTGTCATGACGACCAGCACCTCACTTTTGCCCATCTCCTCCAGCGCGGTCGCCAGAGAGACCAGGTCTGCATCACCTTGGTGACAAGCCTCCCATAAGTCCAGTAAAACACCTGTGGGGCTGGGCTTTGTTGCAAAGTAGTTTAAGTACCTGAGGCAGTGGAAGACAGGGGGGAGAAGGAAGGTGAGGCTGGTTATCAACAGAAAGGAGCAGAATAACAGCAGAGCACAGGAGACACTGGTGTTCACAGTCACCACTACAGGCATTTGGTCAACATATATGTTTGGTTTGGGTACACCATCTTAATACAACGACCGGGATCTCACTCCTACCTGAAACGACCATGGGCGGTCAAATTGACGGCCGGTTTTTAAACTCTATATTCTGTCAAAATATGTTTTTAAACTCTATATTCTGTCAAGCGAGAGTAGGGTGCGGGTGGAGGAGAGCCTGGAGAGGTGGAGGTATGCACTGGAGAGAAGAGGAATGAAGGTCAGTAGGAGCAAGACGGAATACCTATGCGTGAATGAGAGGGAGGACAGTGGAATGGTGAGGATGCAAGGAGTAGAGGTGACGAAGGTGGATGAATTTAAATACTTGGGGTCAACTGTTCAAAGTAACGGGGGGTGCAGGAGAGAGGGGAAGAAGAGAGTGCAGGCAGGGTGGAGTGGGTGGAGAAGAGTGTCAGGAGTGATTTGTGACAGAAGGATACCAGCAAGAGTTAAAGGGAAGGTTTACAAGATGGTTGTGAGACCAGCTATGTTGTTTGGTTTGGAGACAGTGGCACTGATGAAAAGACAGGAGGTGGAGCTGGAGGTGGCAGAGATGAAGATGATAAGATTTTCACTGGGAGTGATGAAGAAGGACAGGATTAGGAACGAGTATATTAGAGGGACCGCTCAGGTTGGACGGTTTGGAGACAAAGCAAGAGAGGCAAGATTGAGATGGCTTGGACATGTGTGGAGGAGAGATGCTGGGTATACTGGGAGAAGGAGGCTGAATATGGAGCTGCCAGGGAAGAGGAGAAGAGGAAGGCCAAAGAGGAGGTTTATGGATGTGGTGAGGGAGGACATGCAGGTGGCTGGTGTGACAGAGGAAGATACAGAGGACAGGAAGAGATGGAAACAGATGATCCGCTGTGGCGCCCCCTAACTGGAGCAGCCGAAAGTAGTAGTAGTAGTAGTAGTAGTAGTAGTAGATATTCTGTCCAAGAAAAATACCCAATTGAGATATTACTGTATTACATATGTTAGCATGTCTGTTATGAAACTGACACCAAAATTAACATTTTAACAACTTTAATACTATTCTTTAAATAATTTGAAATGGCCGCTGTCCAGCGCCTGTAAATACTGCGCCTCGGTGGTGGTCATGGTGCGTCTGTAACGGCGTCTGTAACCAGACATGTTGGAAATAATCAAAAATCAAGTTTAGACTAATTCTCTGCACTGGAGGGCGCTAGTGTGTTTCTAGAAGAGAGCGACGAACTCCACGAAGGGAATGACGCCACCAACACGCGTCAGAAATACTGACATGACGCGCACGATGATGCAGAAATTATGAGCGGTCATTTTGACCGCTCATGGTCATTTTAGGTAGATCTCATCATAACGTTTTGTGTGTGTGTGTGTGTGTGTGTGTGTAATTGATCTAAAACTCATTTTAATGCAAATATGTGCAATTTTAGGAGCACTCAGGGAGCGGCAGGTCTGTATCTTTTTATTCCACAGTTATTAAACTTTGAAAATCCAAGATGGTCGTAATGAGCGTCTTGGTTGTTAATGCCCGTGGGGAAATTCCTCTCTGCATTCAACCCATCCTAGCTGTGCAGCTAGGAGCAGTGGGCAGCCGCCGTGCGGCACCCGGGGACCAACTCCAGTTCGTCTCGCCATGCCTCGGTCAGGGGCACCGGCAGGAGTACTGACCCTAACATGCATGTCTTTCTGATGGTGGGGGAAACCGGAGCACCCGGAGAAAACCCGCCGCAGACACGGGGAGAACATGCAAACTCCACACAGAGGACGACCTGGGATGACCCCCAAGGTTGGACAACCCCGGGGTTCGAACCCAGGACCTTCTTGCTGTGAGGCGGCGGTGCTAACCACTGCGCCACTGTCACAAGGAACACACAAGAGGGAAAAAAGACAACCATACAAATTAAACACAGAGACACACGCACACATGAGCAGGACTGGGCTCACCTGTCAAAGCCAAGGCTGTGCGCCAGTAGTCTCCAGTCGCAGCCACGTGCGCTCGGAGCATCCAGACTGGCACAGATCTTCAGGCGGATGGAGCCAGGCAAGCGAAAGGCATAGGGTCCCACTTGAGAGGAAGGAAGGCAGATGCCCCCCGACGGGATGGGCGAGTGGGGCGGGAGTGTCTGGACAGACAACAAACCAGCAGAGTTACGATACAGCTAATGCAGAAATCACAACGGTGGTTTAAACAGTCCTGTATGTTTGTCAGTGTGTGTAACCGTGTGATTTTAGCCTTCCATTTCTGCACGACCGGCCAAATCCTTTGAGCCTCCTCCCCACTCTTGTCGGTTACCTCCTGGATGTCCGTGTGCAGCTGGAATATCTGACCCTCCCCTTCCACCTGTCGTACGCAGACTTTGCAGGCGAGCTGTGACACGGCCAGGCTGCCCCTCTCCAGGCTGAAGGTGCAGTGCAGGGGTCGCTGGCTGCCACTCCAGATGTGGTAGAATGGGATTTCCTGTCGCACCGAGAAAAACGACACAAAGGAAAGTCAGGAAAAATGGGGTCTATTCAGCACGGGTAAAAGCGGCCGTGTCCAAAGTAGCACACTCAAGATGGATCTGGGACACACTTCCTCTTCCTGGTAGTTATGCAAAGAATGCAATGTGCTTTACCCAATAACTGGTACATTCACCAGCCGGGCTCCATATGTCAGAGGACACTATTTAACCGAAGTGGACTGTTTATCAATTCCAACTGCAGCGAAAATGGCTGTTTTATTTCTGGGGCAGCGCGCACCGCCGACGCTGCAGCCGAGAAATGTGGACCAGAATCTTAACGCTTGTAATGGCGGTGAGCGGCGTCAAGCCCAACGTTATATATTTTCTGACAAGCTGGCAAACCTCACATCTTTGAAAGGAAGTCTTTGTCGGATCATAAATTGGCCCGGCCTTTATATCCGTGTTGGGCATTGTGAGTTTCAAGGTAAAACTGACATTCATTTATTAATTCAATTCAAATCTCCCTTCTGACCCATTTCCGAATCCTTCTGATATTTTCTGCTTTGTTCCGGTGGAGCTAGACTGCGCTGTCCTTTGAAACGAGTTCCAGATTTCGGTTAGGAACCACTTTTATTTGTCTATTTGTTTATTTTTCTTGCATCCGGTGACCCCGTGTCTGCCGAACAGAAGCCAGGCTGGTTGTGCGTGAGTGTCTGACCTGGTACTTGGCCAGGAGTTTGCTTCTCCAGTGCGTGTGAGGAATGTCGTGGATGGACAGACGGAGATTGTGGTAGCTGTCTTTGAAGAGAAGCGGCTTGGGGTCCTCGAGCAACACCCCGCCCAGGCTCCTCTCCAGATCCAACACGTCCTACGAGCAGGGTGCACAGACACACAGCTGTGATTGTGTACTCCTTTCATATCCACTATTGATTCAAGTCATATCTGGCATCAATATCTGTCCTCCACGCTACATTATCTTAGTTAATCTCATATTATCTCTGCTATCTTGGTTCATTTCATATTCATTTTATCAGTTGTAAAATTTGTAACGCCACTTAGAATTGTGCTGTCTGAATGCGGTTAAACATCAGCACAAGAGTGACGGCCAGGTGGAGCGAAGACTGGCGGAGAGACAAACAGGTGGAGAGATTGGCCGACAGACAGGCCGACGGTACCTTGAGAGCGTGGGGGGTGTCGTGGAGGCAGTAGATGCGGAGGCTGTAGTCCAGGGAGAGGCAAGGGGCTCTCGGGGCAAACAGGGCCAGCTGCAGGCGTTTGCAGGCAGGCTGTGGGGGGCAGGACTGGCCCACCAGGCTGTAGGTGCCCAGCTGGTCCATCAGAACATGGCAGCTCTCCTCCTCCAGCTGCAGGTAGCAGGGGGACGACAGAGTCTCCTCTCCCACCGTCAGCACCTCCTGCGCGAGAGGGAGAAAAGGAGCACAGCGTGACTCCGGGGCCCCCGGCACAGGACACAATGGACAATGTGATCCCCACCGCTTGGTTGGCCCGCTTTCTTACCTCCCAGGCTCCCTGGTGGGTTTGTGTCTTAAGGGTGAGGGTCCAATCGGGTGTGGGTGTGTCTAGCTGGGCGCAGTGGGGCAGAGTAAGGACCACGGGCCGATTTAGCAGCATGCCAGACGGACCGCAGCTCACTACGGGACTGAGCACCGTCTGACTGCCCTCAGAGGGTAATCTGCAAAAGCCAGGCACGAGGAGACAACACGGGCTAAATGACAACAGTTACCAAAAATGTGTGATTTGAGTGCAAAACAAGAGATCCTAGGGCCGTGTCATGGTTTGGTGCAGCTTAAATGCTTGGATTGAGGTGTTGTATTTGAAGTAAAATTCTCGATATGTTGAACATTAAGCATTAAGTATGGTGTCACCTAAGAAAGTCAAAACAATTAGACTTAAAGGGGGAAACAATCATGAATTTCAACATGGTCTCTCTCTTTATATATATATTATATCATCTCATCATCAGCCGCTTCTCCGGGGTCGGGTCAACGGTGGCAGCCAGCTAAGTAGGGCACTCAAGACATCCCTCTCCCCAGCAACGCCCTCCAGCTCCACCCGGGGGATCCCGAGGTGTTCCCAAGCCAGATTGGACATGTAGTCCCTCCAGCGAGTTCTGGGTCTACCCCGGGGTCTCCTCCCAGTTGGACGTGCCCGGAAAACCTCCAAAGGAAGGCGCCCAGGAGGCATCCTAATCAGATGCCCGAACCACCTCAACTGGCTCCTTTCGATGCGAACGAGTAGCGGCTCTACTCCGAGCTTCCTCCGGATGTCCGAGCTCCTCACCCTATCTCTAAGGCTGAGCCCAGACTCCCTACGGAGGAAACTCATTTCAGCCGCTCGTATCCGTGATCTCACTCTTTCGGTCACTACCCAAAGCTCATGGCCATAGGTGAGGGCGGGAATGAAGACTGACTGGTAAACTGAGAGCTTTGCCTTCCGGCTCAGCTCCCTCTTCACCACAATCCACCTGTCAATCTCCCGCTCCATCCTCCCCTCACTCGTGAACAAGACCCCGAGATACTTGAACTCCTTCACTTGAGGCAACAACTCATCCCCAACCCGGAGGGAGCAATCCACCATTTTCCAGTAGGGAACCACCAGGAAAGGAAATACCATTTGCTGCCTCGTCATGCACATCACGTGCACAACGTCCAATGGGGAAGGGAGAGGTGCGACGTTCAAAAATTCAATAACACGTGATCGCCAACGGTCCAATTGAGGGGGGGGGGTGTATTTGTCTATTGGCATGATTTATTTATAATTACAAAATAGGTGCTTATATCTATGTCTGCAACTGCTGGCCAATTCATTCCTGTAGACGAGGCAGTAAGTGGTACGTCCTTTCCCGAGTAGCTTTATTGACAGCTGATGATGGTTTATGGCATGAAACAGGCTTGTACTGCCTCATAAAGAATTTACTTGACTCACTGGATTATATATATTTTCGTAGTGTGTGTGTGTGTTAGTTAGTGTAGATAGCGGGACCGAAAACTAAAGCCTTTATGATCCTCATTCTTTTGGAGGTGGTAGGTATTGTCTCAGAGAGTAAGGGGGAAGATCCCAGAAAATTAAAATTATGCATAAATATGCAAAATATGCATTTTTCTAAAAATGGCTAAAAACCACTTTTCTCGGCATTTCAGATGATTCTGAGCATTTGGGGGGGAGGGAGCCGGAGTAGGGGGGGTGGTTAGCTGGCAGGATGAAGAGGAGGGAGATTTAGACGGGTGGATAACCAAACCGCTACATTGTAGCGGGGGTTCTTCTAGTATATTTATATAGCAGCCTGGTGGACAGTCGTGAATGTGAAAACCAGAACCCTTACTTCCTGGTTTTGCCGCCACCTTTAGCGTGCTACGTGGAGCGCGAAAATGCAAATAACAACGCCACATACAGCCGTCGTAGCAAATGCCATCAAATGCAATTTGAAGGGGGGGGGGAGTGTGAGGGGTCGCCCTTCATCCTTTTAAACGAACAGACAAAAACCAATCCCTTTGTAAAAACGTCCATCCCCTCCTTCAATCCCCTCCGGATTACCGGGGCAATGCGGTCTCCCTTCATCAGGGGACACCGGTATGTATGAAGACGTGTCCTGTTGACATTTTAAACCCTGCCCGCGTTATAGAGTTGCGCACAGGGGCCACGCCCCCCCCCCCGAGCTCTCAAACAGGTTTGAAATGCACCCAAATCTGTTGTCACAACATCTTCCACGGTTAAGGATATGTCACGCCTAAGGCCACACTTTAAAAGGTGACTTTCTTTTTTTTTTAAGCCCCCCCCACCCCCCCATCCACCCACCAGACTACACCCCACAATTTCACACAAATCCACCACTGATTGGACGCCGCCGAGGACACAGATTTACGGTATTCCCGTGCACGGAAGGCTTCAGCATTACGGGCCGCTGACGGGCTTATCCCCGTGACACGCACACACACAAATAAGGTGGAACATCCCGAGCGTCTCCCTCAAATTAGAGGTTAACCAGCCCAGCGTTCCCAATCAGGTCCTCAGGTTTTCTATTCTGCGGCCTGCATTCAGCTGCCGTTCCTGGTCTAAAACCTCCCTGACTGGAAGACTGGGGTAACGGGTACCACGGCTGAAGGTCCTGAACTCCCTGGTAGAAGAGAAAACCGGCAGTACCGGCGGACCAGGACTGACCCAGGACAAACCCACTTCTGGATCTGGTGGTTTTGGCTGATTAGGCCTCTTCTGAAGTCGGGGTTGGGTGGAGCTATGTGTGTACGGTGTACACAAAAGGAGCCAGTCGGCTAAGTTGTCCCTCCTAACAGGTTCAGCAACATAGGAGAGTGAGGGAGATATCAATCAAATAGTGTGTACATGCCCACACACAGACCTGAGAGGAGGTGATACCCGCCAACACACGGACCTGGGAGGAGGTGATACCAGCCAACTCACAGACCTGAGAGGAGGTGATACCAGACAACTCACACAGACCTGAGAGGAGGTGGTACCCGCCAACTCACAGACCTGGGAGGAGGTGATACCAGCCAACTCACAGACCTGAGAGGAGGTGATACCAGCCAACTCACGGACCTGGGAGGAGGTGATACCAGCCAACTCACAGACCTGAGAGGAGGTGGTACCAGCCAACTCACAGACCTGAGAGGAGGTGATACCAGCCAACTCACAGACCTGGGAGGAGGTGATACCAGCCAACTCACAGACCTGAGAGGAGGTGGTACCAGCCAACTCACAGACCTGGGAGGAGGTGATACCAGCCAACTCACAGACCTGAGAGGAGGTGATACCAGACAACTCACAGACCTGAGAGGAGGTGATACCAGCCAACTCACAGACCTGGGAGGAGGTGATACCAGCCAACTCACAGACCTGAGAGGAGGTGATACCAGCCAACTCACAGACCTGGGAGGAGGTGATACCAGCCAACTCAGACTTGGGAGGAGGTGATACCAGCCAACACACAGACCTGAGAGGAGGTGATACCAGCCAACACACAGACCTGAGAGGAGGTGATACCAGCCAACTCACAGACCTGAGAGGAGGTGATACCAGCCAACTCGCAGACCTGAGAGGAGGTGATACCAGCAAACTCACAGACCTGAGTGGAGGTGATACCAGCCAACTCACAGACCTGGGGGGAGGTGATACCAGCCAACTCACTGACCTGAGAGGAGGTGAAACCAGCCAACACACAGACCTGAGAGGAGGTGATACCAGACAACTCACAGACCTGAGAGGAGGTGATACCAGACAACTCAGACTTGGGAGGAGGTGATGCCAGCCAACTCAGACTTGGGAGGAGGTGATGCCAGCCAACTCACAGACCTGAGAGGAGGTGATACCAGACAACTCAGACTTGGGAGGAGGTGATGCCAGCCAACTCAGACTTGGGAGGAGGTGATGCCAGCCAACACACAGACTTGGGAGGAGGTGATGCCAGCCAACTCAACTGGAAATACCTGCGCCTGTGTCCCGAGTCTTTAAACCGGATCCACAAGCGACAAACATTGTATGTAAAAAGTGTAGAGTAGCGGTAATAGCCTACCTCCCCCCCCCGCCTTTTTCTCCCCAATTGTATCCGGCCAATTACCCCCACTCTTCCGAGCCGTCCCGGTTGCTGCTCCACCCCCTCTGCCGATCTGGGGAGGGCTGCAGACTACCACATGCCTCCTCCAGTACATGTGAAGTCACCAGCCGCTTCTTTTCACCTGACAGTGAGGAGTTTCGCCAGGGGGAAACTCCTCCTCCCTCCTGAACAGGGGGCCCCAACCGACCAGAGGAGGCGCTAGTGCAGCGAACAGGACACACACCCACATCCGGCTTCCCACCCGCAGACACGGCCAATTGTGTACTGTAGGGACGCCCGACCAAGCCGGAGGTAACGCGGGGATTCGAACCGCCGATCCCCGTGTTGCTAGGCGACGGAACAGACCGCCACGCCACCCGGACGCCCTGAGCGCCCATTGTGCCCCGTGCTTCGAGAGAGCAGAGTCGCAGACGACACTTACGTGGTTTTCTCCCACTTGTTGATAATGAGGTACATCTCGTAGAACTTGCCCTGGGGAATGGTGCCAGGGGGAACCAGCAGACTCACACCTGGTGGAGAAGCAAAGACAGCCGTTGTCTTATCTGAGCAAGCATGTCGTTAATTGAGTTAATCAGCAATTCACGACCCAGCCTGTGAATCTGGGCGCTGCAAGGGGGCGTGACAGGATAACAAGGCATGTTCTGGGGGCGTGCACGTGTCTTGTCCTCACCTGTGTTGGGGATGGTGAGGCGCCCTCCCAGGTTGCCCAGCGTGGCGCTGGTGCTATGGCCGGGCTCTCTGGGCAGGGTGTGCCCGTGGTGCTCCCGCTCTCTGCCCACCGTGCCGACGGACTTCAGGCTGAGGATCTCCCCGTCCACCAAGACCCCCTCAGCAGGCAGTTCGAGGGAGGACAGCGTGGAGGAGTTGTACACCTTGATTTTCAAACTGGGCAGCGGGTCCAGCAAGGGAGACGTGGTCATGGGGATCTTGTGGGGGCTGTCGCTGACCCCTTGCTGCATGGAGAAGAGAGGCCCGCGCAGGGTCCCCGCCGTGGCCGTCAGGTCCGGAGGAGCCGAGGGGTGCAGGAGGTGAGGGTTATCTGAGACACGGAGAGAGAGAGAGACCCCCATCAATAATGCAAAACGGGTCTAGGAAAGAAAGCGGAAGCGGCTTTAAGCTGCAGCTCGTTTCATCAATCAGCCTCGGTTCAGTTTGAGTCCTCTGTTGACCGTCTAAGCAAACGAGACCATCGGCGAGAAGATTGGGCGTTGTTCTATAACGACCACATGTTTGACTCCGGATCACATTCCCCCGTGAGATCCGGCAGAACAATGGACGGCACACAGACGGGTCACATAGCCCTAATTAGAGCTAAACCACTTCATCACTCATGCCTCGTTAACAAGCCGTTTCTCCAGAACACCACCACCCCTCTGAATGTAGCGCTGCGCCGCAAGAGGCAACGCCAAGTAAGTTGTTCTTCGTCGTTCTTGTGCAAAACGCTACCACGTTTGTCCACAAGGGGCGCAACAAAAATCCAAATCTCCTCATAGCCGCTTTAAATATTGTCAATAAACATCTTTTCTTGGGGGGCGGGGTCTCTCCCCCCATTGTACTCGGCCAATTACCCTATTTTCCACCCCCGGTCCGGGGAGGTGCTGCAGACTACCACACGCCTCCTCCCATACATGTGGAGTCGCCCGCCCGCCCGCCGCTTCTTTTCACCCGACAGTGAGGAGTTTCGCCGGGGGGGGGGCGTAGCGCGCGGGAGGGTCACGCTAAATAGCGAGAGCAGCCGACACGAGTCTGAAGGAAGCTGGCGTCACGGCTATCTCCTTCCTGCGGAAACGTGAGCCAGGGGAGTTATTCCACAAGAGGTTCCGGCCATATTGCCATTGGGTTAATTGGGTGGGATAAGGGGATAAACTAGAAATAAATTTAGTAAAAAAAAGAAGAAGAAGAAAAAAAAGCTTTGTTTCCATGGTGACGGAAAGACAGAGGAGTGACACCAAAAATAAATGTTGGGCAATAACTCGCAAAGAAATTGGGAAAACAGTTTAAAAGTAGCAACAACAAGGAGAAAGTGTGCGTAAATGTGTGTGCGTGAGTGTGTGCATGCGTGTGTGTGTATGTGTATGCGCATGCATGTGTGTGTATGTGCGTGCATGTGCGTGTCTTCGTTTGTGTGCGTGCACGGCGGTGTGCCTGGACTCACCCTGTCTGGGGGGCTTGTAGTTGCCGGGGTGGAAGGCGGCGGTGAGCGCGGACGAGGAATCCGTGATGTCCCCGTGGAGATGGCGACACCTGTGGCGATACGCTAGCACGCCCACGCACAGCACCAGGATCACACACAACAACAGCGCCCCCACCAGGCCAGCGTAGACCGCTAAACCCATACCTGGGGCCAGAGCTGGAAGAGAGGAAAGGGGAGCTGAGGGTCAAAGGTGCTGCGGTAACAGGCTGGTGTGTGTGTGTGTGTGTGTGTGTGTGTGTGTGTGTATATATATATATATACACACACACACACACACACACACACACACACACACACACACACACACACACACACGTGTATTTACAGGAAACACAGAAGGAGAGAAAACGTACACACAACAAGCCATCCTCCTATGTGCTATACAAGACGTGGAATAAAAAGTCTCTTCAAATTAGCTCAGTGTTGTGTGTTTTTTTCTTGTTGTTGTTGTTGGTTTTTTTTGCCCTGATTTGGAATAAAAGTAACAGCCGCTCTTGTCAAAAGGGCTTTTCCGGTTGGGCTGCGGAAAAAACAATAATTGCAGACTGCTGCTTTTGTTTTGTTTTTTTAATGCCGCCTCTCGATTGCCTGCAGGGGGTGCCATTGACTACTCCGGTTGGGGGCGATGGGGGATGAGGGGGTGATGGCGTGGGGGTGTCGGAGCCGGGGTTGGGGTGAGGCCAGGGGAAGAGTCCGCCTTCACCTCACCTGCTCCCCCCTCGTTACTCTCATCGGCGTTCCGCTGCTGGCTGATTGGTTGTGACTGGCCGGCGGCCAGCGGGGGGCGCACCGCCGCCCGCCAGGCCCCGAATCTCCCACACTGGGATAGAGACACGCGAGCCAGTCACACCACAGCAGAAGAAGACGGGACGGATGACAGGGGGAGAGGCTGGCTGGAGGGAAAAGGGAAGCGTGCGTGTGCGTGTGTGTGTGTGTGTGTGTGTGTGTTGGGGGGGCGGGGGGCGGGGGGGTAGATAAGGCCGTGATTTGTTGAGGGCAGCGGTGGAGCGAGGGAGATAGCGAAGGGGGTGGGGGGGTGGGGGTGGAAGAGAAGGACTCTCGTGGTGGAGGTGTAAGGTCCCACGTAAAGAGAGAGCGGGGGGGGGGGGGAGGAGACGGGGAGGAAGGGTGGAGCAGAGAGAGAGAGGCAGAGGAGAAGCCGGAGGCAGGCGGACAGGCGGAGGAGAGCTCGCGTGCGATTGCTCACGTGGCGCGACGGAACCGAATCCGACAGCCGTCCGCGCTTATTACCGCTAACGCAGCGCTGCAGAATTAGGTGCATCACCGCGGACCCGCTCCGCTGAGCCGGGCCGGAGGAGACACCGCCACCGGACCATTCACCCCGTTATCCGGGCCGCTCGATCCCAGTCGGGGTCGCGGGGATGCTGCAGCCGATCCCAGCAGCCGCTGGGCGGGCAGGCCCCCCCCCGGCCCCCCCGGGGACACACCCCGGACAGGCCGTCAGGCCGCCATGACAGGGACAACTCAGCACGGCCACGTTCGCCTCACCTCCACGTGTCTGCACTTCCCGGTCGCTGCTCCACCCCGACCGCCACGTGCCTCCTCCCATACGCGCGGAGTCGCCAGCCGCTTCTTCTCGCCTGACCGTGAAGAGTTTCGCCACCTTTTTACGTCGAAGAAGACGCAGGGATGCCCGAGAGCAGGAGAAGTGGCTCGGATAATGGGTGGAGGGGAGTCACACGAATCGACCCCCAGTGCGACGCTTCCAACTCGCGGCCTTTTAACAAATAGTTTATTAAAAAGAAAGAAAGAAAGAAAGAAAGAAAGAAGGCTCGTGGGGTTTATCTTTCGCCATTTTGTCTCCATTATGAGGACACGTGGCCTTCCCTCTCCCCTGCAGCCATGCTGGGCTGGTGGCAGATGGGCTGTTTTTGGATCGTTTGTTTTGACTACATTTCCATTAATTATTCTGTTTGTCGGAATTGTGTTACCTCTATTTGAGTGTGTGTGTGTGTGTGTGTGTGTTGGGGGGCGGGGGGGGGAGGGGAGGTCCATCTACAGGATGTTACGCGAGTCGAGCAATGAGCCGGGCCAGAAGCCTGTACACGCTACGCTTCACCGACACGCCGGACAAGACGGCGCGGCGCCGGTAACGAGGGCGGACAACAAGGTGGAGGTGCGCCGCCCCCCTCCATCCCTCCCGCTGAGCTCGATCGGAGATGACTCGACCGCGTGCAGAGATGCTCTCATCCGACCGACCGACCGCACGCAACCGCCCCCGCTCGCCAACGCAGATGCTGTGACTCCGCTATTGCATATGCATGCAGACACACGCGGCCAAACGTGCACACGCACACGCGCACACGCACACACACACAGAGCAGCAGCAGGAGGGTGAAGAAGAGAGAAGGGTGAGGGTCAGGAGAGGTGACTTACGATGGGCTGCATGTTCAACAGAACCCTTTTTATCTGTCGGGGCGGGGAATAAACAAGGAGAAACAGAACAAACAACACAACACAACATAAAATGGATGGATGGAGCGCTCACTTATTACACAAATGAATGTCACACTTAAAATAATGGAGAGGCACACAGGGGAGACTGGAAAACGAACAACAGATAGACCCATCAAAATGTAAATCCCACCCCCCAAAAAAAGGGTGCAGTAAAACATCCGGCCTGTGAATAACAAGTCAGGGCTACCCCGCCTCCGGCATGGCCGCCATAAAGGAAACTACACATGCGCACAAGAGCTGCGAACAAGATAACCGCGAAACACAACGTCCGGTATATGAACGCCGTGCTTCACCTGTTGGAGAAGCGTGGCAGAGGTGAAGATCTTGGGGGGGGGGGTAAAGGGTTGGGCCTCATGCAGCAATTCTGTGGTGACCCCGAGTTAATAAGTGGGGGGTGGTGGTGGGGTGGTGCACGCTCGGCTGAGATTGACAGCAGCTGCGGAACGACGTAAAGAGCCGCCCTGCCCCCAACAGGTGAGATTGTGTATAACAGTCATGTGACCGCCCCCCCCCCCTGCGGTACGGCGTCGCCACCCGGGCGCGCTGACCCCCCCCCCCCCGATGTCGTTGTGTGCAGGCCTCGCTGTCTCATCGAGGAAGGTCGATCAGCTCATCTGGACACAATGTTGAGTGACGGATACATTTCATCCTCGTCTAAGTGGCCTCGTTAGTCCCAACTGACTGCGTTGGGCGTCCGGGTAGGGTAGTGGTCTATTCTGTTGCCTACCGACACGGGCATCGCTGGTTCGAATCCCCGTGTTACCTCCAGCTAGGTCGGGCGTCCCTACAGACGCAATTGGCCGTGTCTGTGGGTGGGAAGCTGCTGCAATAGCGCCTCCTCTGGTCGGTCGGAGTGCTGTTCGGGGGGGGGGGATAGCGTGATCTTCCCACGCGCTACGTCCCCCTGGTGAAACTCCTCACTGTCAGGTGAAAAGAAGCGGCTGGTGACTCCACATGTATGGGAGGAGGCATGTGGTAGTCTGCAGCCCTCCCCGGATCGGCAGAGGGGGCGGAGCAGAGACCGGGACGGCTCGGAAGAGTGGGGTGATCCGCCGGATATAATTGGGGAGAAAAGGGGCAAAATTTAAAAAACAGAAACAAAACAGTTGCATAACGACGGAAACCAACGAGCAGGTTCATATATGGGTCTGACCGTCAACTCAAGTTTCAATGGCCATGGGTACTATTACATGTGTACTATTACATGTGTACGATTACATGTGTACTACTACATGTGTACTATTAATGTGTATGATTACATGTGTACTATTACATGTGTACTATTACATGTGTACGATTACACGTGTGCGATTACATGTGTACTATTACATGTGTACGATTACATGTGTACTATTACATGTGTACTATTAACGTGTATGATTACATGTGTACTATTACATGTGTACTATTAATGTGTATGTTTACATGTGTACTATTACATGTGTACGATTACATGTGTACTATTACATGTGTACTATTAATGTGTATGATTACATGTGTACTATTACATGTGTACTGTACTATTACATGTGTACGATTAAATGTGTACTATTACATGTGTACTATTACATGTGTATGATTACATGTGTACTATTAAATGTGTACTAATAATGTGTATGATTACATGTGTAATATTACATGTGTACTATTAATGTGTATGATTACATGTGTACTATTACATGTGTATTATTACATGTGTACTATTAATGTGTATGATTACATGTGTACTATTACATGTGTACTATTAATGTGTACTATTACATGTGTACTATTAATGTGTATGATTACATGTGTACTATTACATGTGTACTATTACATGTGTACTATTAATGTGTATGATTACATGTGTGCTATTACATGTGTACTATAAATGTGTATGATTACATGTGTACTATTACATGTGTATGATTACATGTGTACTATTACATGTGTACTATTAATGTGTATGATTACATGTGTACTATTACATGTGTATGATTACATGTGTACTATTACATGTGTACTATTACATGTGTACGATTACACGTGTGCGATTACATGTGTACTATTACATGTGTACGATTACATGTGTACTATTACATGTGTACTATTAACGTGTATGATTACATGTGTACTATTACATGTGTACTATTAATGTGTATGTTTACATGTGTACTATTACATGTGTACGATTACATGTGTACGATTACATGTGTACTATTAATGTGTATGATTACATGTGTACTATTACATGTGTACTGTACTATTACATGTGTACGATTAAATGTGTACTATTACATGTGTACTATTACATGTGTATGATTACATGTGTACTATTAAATGTGTACTAATAATGTGTATGATTACATGTGTAATATTACAGGTGTACTATTAATGTGTATGATTACATGTGTACTATTACATGTGTATTATTACATGTGTACTATTAATGTGTATGATTACATGTGTACTATTACATGTGTACTATTAATGTGTACTATTACATGTGTACTATTAATGTGTATGATTACATGTGTACTATTACATGTGTACTATTACATGTGTACTATTAATGTGTATGATTACATGTGTGCTATTACATGTGTACTATTAATGTGTATGATTACATGTGTACTATTACATGTGTACTATTACATGTGTATGATTACATGTGTACTATTACATGTGTACTATTAATGTGTATGATTACATGTGTACTATTACATGTGTATGATTACATGTGTACTATTACATGTGTACTATTACATGTGTACGATTACACGTGTGCGATTACATGTGTACTATTACATGTGTACGATTACATGTGTACTATTACATGTGTACTATTAACGTGTATGATTACATGTGTACTATTACATGTGTACTATTAATGTGTATGTTTACATGTGTACTATTACATGTGTACGATTACATGTGTACTATTACATGTGTACTATTAATGTGTATGATTACATGTGTACTATTACATGTGTACTGTACTATTACATGTGTACGATTAAATGTGTACTATTACATGTGTACTATTACATGTGTATGATTACATGTGTACTATTAAATGTGTACTAATAATGTGTATGATTACATGTGTAATATTACATGTGTACTATTAATGTGTATGATTACATGTGTACTATTACATGTGTATTATTACATGTGTACTATTAATGTGTATGATTACATGTGTACTATTACATGTGTACTATTAATGTGTACTATTACATGTGTACTATTAATGTGTATGATTACATGTGTACTATTACATGTGTACTATTACATGTGTACTATTAATGTGTATGATTACATGTGTGCTATTACATGTGTACTATTAATGTGTATGATTACATGTGTACTATTACATGTGTACTATTACATGTGTATGATTACATGTGTACTATTACATGTGTACTATTAATGTGTATGATTACATGTGTACTATTACACGTGTACTACTACATGTGTACTATTACATGTGTACTATTACACGTGTACTATTACATGTGTACGATTACATGTGTATGATTACATGTGTACTATTACATGTGTATGATTACATGTGTACTATTACATGTGTACTATTAATGTATATGATTACATGTGTACTATTACACGTGTACTACTCCAGAGGATTGGGGAATAGTTGCATCACAGCACTGTAAGATGGTGACCGATGTGCCCTCAGCCCCCCTGGAGAGACTGGCCACTGGCCTGTGGACGGGCGTGGACTGCGGGGTCCTGGCCTGACGAGGCAGCTGTCCTGCGTCGTGCCACGCGAAACTCTAGTTAACGCTCACGCTCATATTTGCATATGAAACTGGTGGCTGGTTTCGGTCGTCATGCCACGGCGTTGTGCGTGAGGGTGGGGGGTGGGGTGGGGGTGGGGTACCTGCAGGGGGGTTAGACTGAAGCGGTCGATGAAACGCATTTTCTTGCCTGGATTACCGCGCATCAAGACCTGACGGTCTAACGTCTGCAGATCTCAAAACATCTGAACCCACAAAGGAGGCTCTGAGGCACACAAGACACCCCCCCATCCCCACCCCCCACCCCCGGGCCCCCCGCCGGCACCCCAAAACGGTGCCACAATCCTCCAACAGCACTCGGGGAGACTTGCTGAAGACCCAGGGCGCGTCGGTTTCATTTCCACATTTCCGGTTCAGAGGGGAGGGGGGGAGGTTGCTTGGGGTGTACATTTGATCCTCTTCACACGTGCATTGGTGAAATTTGTCTCGGTGTTTCTGTCAGTGTGTGTGTGTGTGTGTGTGTGTGTGTGTGTGTGTGTGTGTGTGTGCGTGTGTGCGTGTGTGTGTGTGTCTTTTCGCGTGCGTAACCGGTGTGTCTGGCCGCCCGTGAGCGGACGTGTGCGTCTCTGAGACTGTAATACACTGTCGGCTGGATTCCACCCAGCTCATCACGGGCTGCACATTGGTTGTCAGTGTTAGTCTGACTCACTCTCATATGCTCCACCCACCCCCCCCACCTCCTCACCCCCCCCCCCTCGCTAATTTCACGACTCGGCCGTGCCATGCCTGCCTCCCGCTCCGCGCCCTCCTGAACCCTCCTGTGCTCGCACCCTCTCCGTTTGTCTCGCTCCTGCTCTCCAATCTTTGTTGGGGGTCGCTTGTCTTCTCTCTTTTGTGCATCTAGATTTGCCCGCACCAAACATCTGCCCCAGATTTGGCTGTCCCCCCCCCCCCCCCCCGGTCACTATCTCCCCATCCTCTTGAGCTTTTGTCTATGCCCTGCAGATATACAACGTTCAGGGCGAAGTCTGGGACGGCCCCTTGGTAAATGGAGCGGCGCCCTCCGGTAGGACAGGTAACTTACTGCGTGTGCAGAGCCCCTCTGTGCAGTTCTTGCTCTCCATCATGCTGCCGCTGCAGTGCCTCCCTCCGTTCCTGGGTGGAGGGTCCTGGCACTCCCGGCTACGCCAGTGGGTGCACTCTGTCCCACAGGCAGACCACTTGGCCCATTCTGTCCACCCTCCATCCACTGGAGGCAACAACAAAAAACAGGGTGTGCGTTTCACACTATTACTACAGTATATGAGATATTATACCACACTGTACAACACTAGACAATACTGTACTAGACAATACTGTATTGTCTAGTACAGTACTTTACTAGACAATACTCTACTAGACAATACTGTATTGTCTAGTACAGTACTATTCTAGACAATACTCTACTAGACAATACTGTATTGTCTGGTACAGTACTATTCTAGACAATACTCTACTAGACAATACTGTATTGTCTGGTACAGTACTATTCTAGACAATACTCTACTAGACAATACTGTATTGTCTAGTACAGTGCTATACTAGACAATATTCTACTAGACAATACTGTATTGTCTAGTACAGTGCTATACTAGACAATACTCTACTAGACAATACTGTATTGTCTAGTACAGTACTATACTAGACAATACTCTACTAGACAATACTGTATTGTCTAGTACAGTACTTTACTAGACAATACTCTACCAGACAATACTGTATTGTCTAGTACAGTACTATTCTAGACAGTACTATTCTAGACAATACTCTACTAGACAATACTGTATTGTCTGGTACAGTAGTATTCTAGACAATACTCTACTAGACAATACTGTATTGTCTAGTACAGTACTTTACTAGACAATACTCTACTAGACAATACTGTATTAGAGCTGTACCAGACAGGTAACACCGAGGGCGGTCTGACAGGACACGGAAGCGGGGCAGGCTAAGCTAACCGCTAGCCCATGCAAACCGGCGGTTCCGACAGTCATCCTGGCCGGCGTTCGTTCTCCTGGGCAGTGATTTTTTAAAACATTTTTAAGATATTTGTGTTAGTTTGGCTATATGTGTTCTTGTAGTTTTTGGACACGTGTTTTGTGTTTGTGTTTCCGAGTCTGATTCTGACTACACTATAGTACACTACACCATATGATGATATATTATACTACACCACATCATACCATACAACGCTATAGTATTAGACTATACCAGTGTTTCTCAACCCAGTCCTCAAGGACCCCCTATCCTGCAGATTTTCTTTGCAACCCTGAATAGGTACCTGTTTGTAGTAATTCAGCAGTGAACGTCAGAGTTTGCACACCTTGCATAATTACGTGCTGTGAGACGATTGGTTGAGTAAGTACAAGCCGAGCTACCTATGCAGGGTTACAATGAAAAGCTGCAGGATAGGGGGGGTCCTCGAGGACTGGGTTGAGAAACACTGGACTATACCATACCATATGCCATCATACCATACCCGGTACCATGGTAACAGGGAGTACTGGTTTCTGATTGGCTGGAGGGTGTTCATGAAAACTGTATAAAAAAACCACGTGGCTCGGCTCAGGTTTAACGACTCCTCTAAATTCACACGCTGGCTGCAAACTCTCCGTGTAACCAGCAGCTTAACCAGTAGCTCGTCCGGTAAGCATTAAAGCGTTAGCTTAGCGGTTATTTCGTTTCATAATCTTTTAATTCCGAGTCCAAAAACGGTCAACAAAAAAATAAGTGACTGCTTTTATTTTAATTCCTTTGGCGAGTGATGGTGGTGTAAACAAGATAATCCGCGACCGGCTGTGCATGGAAGGATTTTAACCACTGCATCGCACGGTAAGTGGTAGTTGGCTCCGATGTTACTCGGGGGGCCAAAGAGGAGTCGCTTTTGTCAGACTGGGCCACATTAACTGTGCGGACATTACAGGAGCATTAATCAATTTAGTGTCCCACCTCATCTGAGACGTTCGTTCTGATGCGCTAAATAACCCAGAGCGCATCACATCCACGCTACTGGTCGTCAAGGCTGCAAGCAAAAGTGTTGCACGTCATCCTCACCTGGGCACAAGGTGGTGCAGGGTCACTCTCTGGAAGGGGGGGCCCTCGCAGAAGGCTCCCCCGTTTAGCGGCGCAGGATTGGTGCAGCTGCGCGTTCGTCGCTGCCAGCCCCGCCCACACCGAGCGTTACACTCCGACCATTCGGTCCAAGAGACCAACCGCCACTCACTGCCGGAGAGAGGAGTACAATACCCATCGTTTACTCACTCGTGCATATCTTCCCCCTCCCCTCCCCTCCCCCCAATTGTACCCGGCCAATTACCCCACTCTTCCGAGCCGTTCCGGTTGCTGCTCCACCCCTCTGCCGATCCGGGGAGGGCTGCAGACTACTGCATGCCTCCTCCGGTACATGTGGAGTCACCAGCCGCTTCTTTTCACCCTGACAGTGAGGAGTTTCACCAGGGGGACATAGCAGGTGGGGGGAACTGGGGGGGGGGGTAGCGCATAACGCTATTCCCCTCCACCCTGAACAGGCGCCCGGACCGACCAGAGGAGGCGCTAGTGCAGCAACCAGGACACCCACATCCGGCTTCCCACCCGCAGACGAGGCCAATCGTGTCTGCAGGGACGCCCGACCAAGCCGGAGGTAACACGGGGATTCGAACCAGCGATCCCCGTGGTGGTAGGCAACGGAATAGACCGCTACACTACCCGGACGCCCCATTCATGCATATCTATTAATCAGTCAGGATGTGTCCTCTGGAATGTGATTAGTCAGATATTAGATTTGTGTTCATATGTATATGCACCTTTTAGAGAAATATACACTACCGTTCAAAAGTTTGGGATCACCCAAACAATTTTGTGTTTTCCATGAAAAGTCACACTTATTCACCACCATATGTTGTGAAATGAATAGAAAATAGAGTCAAGACATTGACAAGGTTAGAAATAATGATTTGTATTTGAAATAAGATTTTTTTTACATCAAACTTTGCTTTCGTCAAAGAATCCTCCATTTGCAGCAATTACAGCATTGCAGACCTTTGGCATTCTAGCTGTTAATTTGTTGAGGTAATCTGGAGAAATTGCACCCCACGCTTCCAGAAGCAGCTCCCACAAGTTGGATTGGTTGGATGGGCACTTCTTTGAGCAGATTGAGTTTCTGGAGCATCACATTTGTGGGGTCAATTAAACGCTCAAAATGGCCAGAAAAAGAGAACTTTCATCTGAAACTCGACAGTCTATTCTTGTTCTTAGAAATGAAGGCTATTCCATGCGAGAAATTGCTAAGAAATTGAAGATTTCCTACACCGGTGTGTACTACTCCCTTCAGAGGACAGCACAAACAGGCTCTAACCAGAGTAGAAAAAGAAGTGGGAGGCCGCGTTGCACAACTGAGCAAGAAGATAAGTACATTAGAGTCTCTAGTTTGAGAAACAGACGCCTCACAGGTCCCCAACTGGCATCTTCATTAAATAGTACCTGTTAGAGCCTGTTTGTGCTGTCCTCTGAAGGGAGTAGTACACACCGGTGTAGGAAA
>NC_079223.1:8615235-8620235 GCF_029633865.1 Lampris incognitus
GGACCAATAAGCTGGCCAGGTAACACAGTAGCACATCCCCCACCAAACTCATTAAGGGACCATAAGCTGGCCAAGTAACATGGTAGCACATCCCCACCAAACTCATTAAGGACCATAAGCTGGCCAAGGTAACATGGTAGCACATCTCCACCAAACTCATTAAGGACCATAAGCTGGCCAAGTAACATGGTAGCACATCCCCACCAAACTCATTAAGGACCATAAGCTGGCCAGGTAACATGGTAGCACATCTCCACCAAACTCATTAAGGACCATAAGCTGGCCAGGTAACATGGTAGCACATCCCCACCAAACTCATTAAGGACCATAAGCTGGCCAGGTAACATGGTAGCACATCTCCACCAAACTCATTAAGGACCATAAGCTGGCCAAGTAACATGGTAGCACATCTCCACCAAACTCATTAAGGACCATAAGCTGGCCAAGTAACATGGTAGCACATCTCCACCAAACTCATTAAGGACCATAAGCTGGCCAAGTAACACAGTAGCACATCTCCACCAAACTCATTAAGGACCATAAGCTGGCCAAGTAACACGGTAGCACATCTCCACCAAACTCATTAAGGACCATAAGCTGGCCAGGTAACATGGTAGCACATCTCCACCAAACTCATTAAGGACCATAAGCTGGCCAAGTAACATGGTAGCACATCTCCACCAAAATCATTAAGGACCATAAGCTGGCCAAGTAACACAGTAGCACATCCCCACCAAACTCATTAAGGACCATAAGCACCCCAGGTAACATGGTAGCACATCCCCACCAAACTCCCACAGTCCTGCACAACCCGTGAACCGGCATTCCCAAACCCAGAAGAACGTGCACCATCAGGGTATGCTTTAGGCGTACTTCTCCAGCTAACCTGGGGTCGCACACCCACACATATAGACACAAACACATATAGACACAAACACATATAGACACAAACACATATAGACACAAACACATATAGACACAAACACAGACAGACACAAACACATATAGACACAAACACAGACAGACACAAACACATATAGACACAAACACAGACAGACACAAACACATATAGACAAACACAGACAGACACAAACACATATAGACACAAACACAGACAGGACACAAACACATATAGACACAAACACAGACAGACACAAACACATATAGACACAAACACAGACAGACACAAACACATATAGACACAAACACAGACAGACACAAACACATATAGACACAAACACATATAGACACAAACAGACACAAACAGACACAGAAACACATGCATCAACATCTGTGCAGAGTGGCTGCAGTCTAATCTCTGAGTGGATTCAACCGAACTGCCTTTTGAAGGCCAAAAGCCTTCGCTAAGAAGATGAAGAGGACTCTACGTGGCCTCAAAACCCTCCCCCTCTCCGACCAGGCACGCACACACACACACACACACACACACACACACACACACACACACACACACACACAGCGCTGGATCACAACACAGCCAATCATCTGCTGAGGCTGCCTCTTATCCGCGGACCCTGCAACAACCGCTGTTACTCAGTGTGTTTGCGTGTGTGTGTTTGCGTGTCGGAGGGGTAAGGGGGGGGGTTGTTTAGAATCCGGCGCCCCCCCCCCCCCCCCGCTGTAGATTCTGATCCCATTGGTCACGATGCTCGGAAGACTGCTGGGATCTTAAATGAAAATTCCTCCACACACTCGCTCGCTGGCTCGCTCAGCCAGCGGGTCTTCCATCACCACATACCTAAACAGCGACTTCTCACCAGAGGACACGGCTCATTTTCATTCTGTGTGTGTGTGTGTGTGTGTGTGTGTGTGTGTGTTGCGGCCTCCTGATCTCAAATGTGATCCGGCATGTCGGAACAATATCAATTGTTAGGGAAAATCGGAGAACCAGATTCTTCAGCTGTCAAACAGGTGCGGCCTTTTCATTTGCGCGAGCCTTGATGCAGCGGCACACCTAAAAACTATTGATCACACGCACACGCACACGCACACGCACAATGCCATGGCACATGCTGAAATTGTGAATGAGTTTTTGGATGTGTGTGTGTTTGTGTGTGTGTGTGTGTTCCGTTTTTGTCCCCCTCACCCCACACAAGAGGGGCAGAAAAAGCCCTCCGGAGTCTTCTATTCATCTACAGCACAATGGAACCCCACAGAGGTTTTCTTCCTGTTTCCCTGTCGGCCCCACCCATCCTCCCCCACCCCCACCCCCCCCCACGGGGCAGGATGGAGGGGCAGGGGGGTGCCCTGTCCTGCCGGCCCCGCAACTCAGCTCCCATCTGCCACCGAAACGCTCCCTCCTCCGCCCCCGGCCCATCCATCCATCCATCCCCCTCCGTCAGTCCAGTCCAAACTTCGCTTGACTTTCATGTCCGACTACGGGGGGAAGCAGCCGAGTTGATGCCAGGACAGAAATATTTCCTCAGATAGTTCAAAAAAAATACGAGGGATCGGTGTTGGGAAAACGGCTGTTTATTTTTGAATCCAAACTGAAGGACGTTCACGATCCAGCGGCGACGTTTAAACTGGATTCCATAAACTTGTCAAGTACCTTCTGCAAACAGGAAGAAACAAGCGCAGTTAAGACCACATCTGAACTAGGCCCACCCATCTTTCTGCAGAACTGTCCTCTGCCACTAACGCCTCTCGCCAGTCCTTATCTTCCACTCCTTCCTCCATTTGCCTCCTTGTTTTTGCCCTCCCACCGAGCTCTTGCTGCTTGCTGCAGATTTACGGGCAGTCCAACATGCAGAGTATTGGCAAAGCATTAAACATGTCTCCTCTTAATACTGTGAGTTCTCTCCATCGATAAGAGCCTTAATAAAAACATCCCCCTGGTGGATTTGTGTCTCTTTCCCTCAATTTCAGCTCCCCCCCTCCCTCCCTCCCTCCCTGTTCGGCTCTGCTGCTAACCGCTGCTAGCTCTTCAGTTAGCGCGCCATCTTTTAACCTGTTCCCCCCTCGCACCTCGATCCCCCTCTCCCCTCATTTCTCTCCCCTTATTCCTCCTCCTCCTCCTCCCTCCGTCCAGTTTCTCTGGCCCATGCGAGAGACTTAATGACGCCTGAATGCCACCGCTACGGAGTTTTCTCTCTTGCTCCTTTCTCGTAAAGGATATGTGAAAGCTACGACCTGCGATCCATCTATCTCAATATGTCTCCGCTGGCTTGCCCCGTCCCTCCATCCCCACACCTGCCCGCCGCCCGGGTGGATAGCATGGTCCTGTGTTTCCGCTTCCGGCGTGGGAAGATGGCAGCACAAATTCCCATTTGCAGCGGTCTCACCCCGTACCGTCCACGCAGTGTCTTTGTCCACATCTGTATCCCAGTTTGTCTTCGTTTGATGGCTGGGACAGCTGGCGCTGGATCGGCTGGGGGAGCCTGGTCTGCTGCGTCCTGTGGGCCCAGGGACCTCGGCCCTGACCGGAGCTGTGCCTGAAGAGGTCACACCGAGGGCGGTCTGACAGGACGCGGAAGCGGGGCGGGCTAAGCTAACTGCTAGCCCATGCAGACCGGCAGTTCCGATAACACCGAGGGCGGTCTGGCGGCGGCCTTGCCGCGCCTTGACTGTGTCTTTAGTGTCTTCGTGTGGACTGCCGGGAGGTGTGTCGAAGGTGTCTGGCTGGGAGAGCTGGCGCTGGATCGGCTGGGGGAGCCTGGTCTGCTGCGTCCTGTGGGCCCAGGGACCACGGCCCTGACCGGAGCTGTGCCCGAAGAGGAAACACCGAGGGCGGTCTGACAGGACGCGGAAGCGGGGCGGGCTAAGCTAACTGCTAGCCCATGCAGACCGGCAGTTCCGATAACACCGAGGGTGGTCTGGCGGCGGCCTTGCCGCGCCTTGACTGTGTCTTTAGTGTCTTCGTGTGGACTGCCGGGAGGTGTGTCGAAGGTGTCTGGCTGGGAGAGCTGGCGCTGGATCGGCTGGGGGAGCCTGGTCTGCTGCGTCCTGTGGGCCCAGGGACCTCGGCCCTGCCTGGAGCTGTGCCTGAAGAGGTCACACCGAGGGCGGTCTGACAGGACGCGGAAGCGGGGCGGGCTAAGCTAACTGCTAGCCCGTGCAGACCGGCAGTTCCGATAACACCGAGGGTGGTCTGGCGGCGGCCTTGCCGCGCCTTGACTGTGTCTTTAGTGTCTTCGTGTGGACTGCCGGGAGGTGTGTCGAAGGTGTCTGGCTGGGAGAGCTGGCGCTGGATCGGCTGGGGGAGCCTGGTCTGCTGCGTCCTGTGGGCCCAGGGATCACGGCCCTGACCGGAGCTGTGCCCGAAGAGGAAACACCGAGGGCGGTCTGACAGGACGCGGAAGCGGGGCGAGCTAAGCTAACTGCTAGCCCATGCAGTTCCGACAGTCATCCTGGCTGGCGTTCCTTCTCCGGGGCAGTGATTTTTGTATTTAGTTCAGATATACGTGCTGGTTTGGATATGTGTGTACTTGTAGTTCTCGGATGTGTGTTTGTGTCGCACTGCTGTGGGCCCGGGGGGAAATGACGTTTCATTTCATTCCATGAGCGCAAGTGCATGAAATGAAACGGGAGATAAAGTGTTTCTGGTTCTGATCACCCTGCTAGTCGTTTTCTTCACGCACGGCGCCGCTGGCAGCCCCCGGCAGTACCCGCTCCATCTATCCGCATATCATTTAGCCTACAAACGCCTGTTGGTACCCAAAACCTCCCCGCTGCGCCCTGCGGCCATCCGGGCCGCCTCTGCTGGTGGGAGGCGGGCAGCTGCGGGCCTCCTCCCACCTCCTCTGCGCCAGCTGTCCTTAATGTGGTGTCAGGCTATCTGAGCATCATAAGCACATTTTAAATATTAACAGAGACCACTTTGCACGTATGAATAATACAGCAGGGAGGGCCGGCGGCCGGCCAGCGATCCCATCCCCTGCCCGCCCGACGGCCATAAACACTAATGCACTTCTCCGGGCCCGGGCCCGGAGCAGGTTCCTGCCGCGTCACGGCCCAAAGGGAGCTAGCGCGCGACGCCG